>NC_071530.1:2500-127139 GCF_026979565.1 Vidua chalybeata
TAACCCTAACCCTAACCCTAACCCTAACCCTAACCCTAACCCTAACCCTAACCCTAACCCTAACCCTAACCCTAACCCTAACCCTAACCCTAACCCTAACCCTAACCCTAACCCTAACCCTAACCCTAACCCTAACCCTAACCCTAACCCTAACCCTAACCCTAACCCTAACCCTAACCCTAACCCTAACCCTAACCCTAACCCTAACCCTAACCCTAACCCTAACCCTAACCCTAACCCTAACCCTAACCCTAACCCTAACCCTAACCCTAACCCTAACCCTAACCCTAACCCTAACCCTAACCCTAACCCTAACCCTAACCCTAACCCTAACCCTAACCCTAACCCTAACCCTAACCCTAACCCTAACCCTAACCCTAACCCTAACCCTAACCCTAACCCTAACCCTAACCCTAACCCTAACCCTAACCCTAACCCTAACCCTAACCCTAACCCTAACCCTAACCCTAACCCTAACCCTAACCCTAACCCTAACCCTAACCCTAACCCTAACCCTAACCCTAACCCTAACCCTAACCCTAACCCTAACCCTAACCCTAACCCTAACCCTAACCCTAACCCTAACCCTAACCCTAACCCTAACCCTAACCCTAACCCTAACCCTAACCCTAACCCTAACCCTAACCCTAACCCTAACCCTAACCCTAACCCTAACCCTAACCCTAACCCTAACCCTAACCCTAACCCTAACCCTAACCCTAACCCTAACCCTAACCCTAACCCTAACCCTAACCCTAACCCTAACCCTAACCCTAACCCTAACCCTAACCCTAACCCTAACCCTAACCCTAACCCTAACCCTAACCCTAACCCTAACCCTAACCCTAACCCTAACCCTAACCCTAACCCTAACCCTAACCCTAACCCTAACCCTAACCCTAACCCTAACCCTAACCCTAACCCTAACCCTAACCCTAACCCTAACCCTAACCCTAACCCTAACCCTAACCCTAACCCTAACCCTAACCCTAACCCTAACCCTAACCCTAACCCTAACCCTAACCCTAACCCTAACCCTAACCCTAACCCTAACCCTAACCCTAACCCTAACCCTAACCCTAACCCTAACCCTAACCCTAACCCTAACCCTAACCCTAACCCTAACCCTAACCCTAACCCTAACCCTAACCCTAACCCTAACCCTAACCCTAACCCTAACCCTAACCCTAACCCTAACCCTAACCCTAACCCTAACCCTAACCCTAACCCTAACCCTAACCCTAACCCTAACCCTAACCCTAACCCTAACCCTAACCCTAACCCTAACCCTAACCCTAACCCTAACCCTAACCCTAACCCTAACCCTAACCCTAACCCTAACCCTAACCCTAACCCTAACCCTAACCCTAACCCTAACCCTAACCCTAACCCTAACCCTAACCCTAACCCTAACCCTAACCCTAACCCTAACCCTAACCCTAACCCTAACCCTAACCCTAACCCTAACCCTAACCCTAACCCTAACCCTAACCCTAACCCTAACCCTAACCCTAACCCTAACCCTAACCCTAACCCTAACCCTAACCCTAACCCTAACCCTAACCCTAACCCTAACCCTAACCCTAACCCTAACCCTAACCCTAACCCTAACCCTAACCCTAACCCTAACCCTAACCCTAACCCTAACCCTAACCCTAACCCTAACCCTAACCCTAACCCTAACCCTAACCCTAACCCTAACCCTAACCCTAACCCTAACCCTAACCCTAACCCTAACCCTAACCCTAACCCTAACCCTAACCCTAACCCTAACCCTAACCCTAACCCTAACCCTAACCCTAACCCTAACCCTAACCCTAACCCTAACCCTAACCCTAACCCTAACCCTAACCCTAACCCTAACCCTAACCCTAACCCTAACCCTAACCCTAACCCTAACCCTAACCCTAACCCTAACCCTAACCCTAACCCTAACCCTAACCCTAACCCTAACCCTAACCCTAACCCTAACCCTAACCCTAACCCTAACCCTAACCCTAACCCTAACCCTAACCCTAACCCTAACCCTAACCCTAACCCTAACCCTAACCCTAACCCTAACCCTAACCCTAACCCTAACCCTAACCCTAACCCTAACCCTAACCCTAACCCTAACCCTAACCCTAACCCTAACCCTAACCCTAACCCTAACCCTAACCCTAACCCTAACCCTAACCCTAACCCTAACCCTAACCCTAACCCTAACCCTAACCCTAACCCTAACCCTAACCCTAACCCTAACCCTAACCCTAACCCTAACCCTAACCCTAACCCTAACCCTAACCCTAACCCTAACCCTAACCCTAACCCTAACCCTAACCCTAACCCTAACCCTAACCCTAACCCTAACCCTAACCCTAACCCTAACCCTAACCCTAACCCTAACCCTAACCCTAACCCTAACCCTAACCCTAACCCTAACCCTAACCCTAACCCTAACCCTAACCCTAACCCTAACCCTAACCCTAACCCTAACCCTAACCCTAACCCTAACCCTAACCCTAACCCTAACCCTAACCCTAACCCTAACCCTAACCCTAACCCTAACCCTAACCCTAACCCTAACCCTAACCCTAACCCTAACCCTAACCCTAACCCTAACCCTAACCCTAACCCTAACCCTAACCCTAACCCTAACCCTAACCCTAACCCTAACCCTAACCCTAACCCTAACCCTAACCCTAACCCTAACCCTAACCCTAACCCTAACCCTAACCCTAACCCTAACCCTAACCCTAACCCTAACCCTAACCCTAACCCTAACCCTAACCCTAACCCTAACCCTAACCCTAACCCTAACCCTAACCCTAACCCTAACCCTAACCCTAACCCTAACCCTAACCCTAACCCTAACCCTAACCCTAACCCTAACCCTAACCCTAACCCTAACCCTAACCCTAACCCTAACCCTAACCCTAACCCTAACCCTAACCCTAACCCTAACCCTAACCCTAACCCTAACCCTAACCCTAACCCTAACCCTAACCCTAACCCTAACCCTAACCCTAACCCTAACCCTAACCCTAACCCTAACCCTAACCCTAACCCTAACCCTAACCCTAACCCTAACCCTAACCCTAACCCTAACCCTAACCCTAACCCTAACCCTAACCCTAACCCTAACCCTAACCCTAACCCTAACCCTAACCCTAACCCTAACCCTAACCCTAACCCTAACCCTAACCCTAACCCTAACCCTAACCCTAACCCTAACCCTAACCCTAACCCTAACCCTAACCCTAACCCTAACCCTAACCCTAACCCTAACCCTAACCCTAACCCTAACCCTAACCCTAACCCTAACCCTAACCCTAACCCTAACCCTAACCCTAACCCTAACCCTAACCCTAACCCTAACCCTAACCCTAACCCTAACCCTAACCCTAACCCTAACCCTAACCCTAACCCTAACCCTAACCCCAACCCTAACCCTAACCCTAACCCTAACCCGCCCCCCAACCCTAACCCTAACCCTAACCCTAACCCCAACCCTAACCCTAACCCTACCCTAACCCTAACCCTAACCCTAACCCTAACCCTACCCCTAACCCTAACCCTAACCCTAACCCCAACCCTAACCCCTCCCCCTGACCCGCCCCCCAACCCTAACCCCTCCCCCTGACCCGCCCCCCAACCCTAACCCCTCCCCCTGACCCGCCCCCCAACCCTAACCCCTCCCCCTGACCCGCCCCCCAACCCTAACCCCTCCCCCTGACCCGCCCCCCAACCCTAACCCCTCCCCCTGACCCGCCCCCCAACCCTAACCCCTCCCCCTGACCCGCCCCCCAACCCTAACCCCTCCCCCTGACCCGCCCCCCAACCCTAACCCCTCCCCCTGACCCGCCCCCCAACCCTAACCCCTCCCCCTGACCCGCCCCCCAACCCTAACCCCTCCCCCTGACCCGCCCCCCAACCCTAACCCCTCCCCCTGACCCGCCCCCCAACCCTGATTGGGGTACCTGCCAGCTGGAGCCCTAATTAGGGAATGTATAGGTATATATAAAAAAGAAGAAAAACTATATGTCCGGTGCAGCAGTAGAAAATTTCAGGCTCCCGGGGAGTAAATTCTTTTTTTAATAATTATTTAAAGTTTGTTTTTTGTTTTACTCCCAGGGAGCCTGAAAGTTCCTACTGCTGCTTTTTGAAAGCTAGAAAGGGAAACAAAGTTAGAAATGAAAAGATGGAAAGAAAGAAAAAGACAGAGTTAGGACAGAAAGAGAGGAGAGAAAGAGAGAAACAGAGTTAGAACAGAAAGAGAGGAGAGAAAGAGAGAAAGAGAGTTAGGAGAGAAAGAGAGTTAGGAGAGAAACAGACAAAGAGAGTTAGGAGAGAAAGAGAGTTTTAGGAGAAAAAGAGAGAAACACAGAAATAGAGTTTTAGGAGAGAAAGAGAGAGAAAGAGTTTAAGGAGAGAAAGAGAGAAAGAGTTTTAGGAGAGAAAGACAGTTTAAGCAGAGAAAGACAGAAAGAGAGTTTTAGGAGAGAAAGAGACAAACAGAGAGAGGTTTAGGAGAGAAAGAGAGAAAGAGTTTTAGGAGAGAAAGAGAGTTTTAGGAGAGAAAGAGAAAGAGTTTTAGGAGAGAAACACAGTTTTAGCAGAGAAAGAGAGAAAGAGAGTTTTAGGAGAGAAAGAGAGAAAGAGAGTTTTAGGAGAGAAAGAGAAAGAGTTTTAGGAGAGAAACACAGTTTTAGGAGAGAAAGAGAGAAAGAGAGTTTTAGGAGAGAAAGAGAGAAAGAGAGTTTTAGGAGAGAAAGAGAGAAAGAGAGTTTTAGGAGAGAAAGAGAGTTTTAGGAGAGAAAGAGAGAAAGAGAGTTTTAGGAGAGAAAGAGAGAAAGAGAGTTTTAGAAGAGAAGGAGAGTTTAAAGAGAGAAAGAGAGTTTAAGGAGAGAAGGAGAGAAAGAGAGTTTTAGGAGAGAAAGAGAGTTTAAAGAGAGAAAGAGAGTTTAAGGAGAGAAGGAGAGAAAGAGAGAGGAAAAGAAATAGGAAAAGAATGGCACAGAGTAAAAAATGAGAAGGGTTAGAGTGAAAAAGAAAGACGGTGAGAGTGAAGAAGAGGACAAAACAATACAGAAAAAAAAGAAGAGAAGCCAGAGAGAAAAAGAAATAAAGAGTAAAAGCATCAACTACAGAGAAAAATAAATAGTTAGAAATAGTGAAATAGAGAAACAGAAGAAAAGACATACAGGGAAATAGAAAAGCAGAGAGAGACAGTTAGAATCAGTAAGAAACAGAAACAAACTTAGGGACGGACAGAAATGACGTGACAGAAAGAAAACTAATAGAAGAAGCAAAGGAAGAAATACAGTAGGAAAAAAAAAATGACTAAACCACACCAAAAAAACACAGGAGCCAAAGGGGGAGGGGAAGGGAGCGGGGGGCATCATTGTTAGGGTTGATTCAACTTTATTGAATGATTTTTTTTATTTACACTCCAGCAAAATACATGGAAACAATGTATACCAATGGGAGCATAGATACAATCCGTACGCTGACCGGTAGAAATCCCACTTACATACAGAACCGTATGTGGAAATGCAGCAGCAAATGCAAACACGGAACAATACGGGGCAATAGACAACGAACGCACATTAACACAATATAACCTTTTTTCTAGTTACATTACATTTTGATTGATTGTTAGAGGAAAGACCAAACAAAAATAGCACACAGAAACCAACAGTCATCCACCGTGACCGCCTCCTTCACATTGCACACAAACTCACTGTCGCTATCGTTTCAACCGCTCCGTTAAGCCCCAGCAATCGTTGTTCCTCGGGAACGTGGTTCCCGGGAGCCTCTGAAAAAAATCCTCCTGCCTGACGAAAACCCCGGTCCCGAGACGGTCCGCCTCCCAACTTTGGCGATGAACGTCGCCTCGCGGACCGGCCGGGACCGAGGAAAAAAAAACCCAGCCGGGGGGAAAAAAAAAAAACCCCCCGGCTGGGGATTTTTTATTCTAAATGTAAAAATGAGCTGAAAAACCTGAAAGGCAAAAGCCATACGCACAAGGTTAGAACCGGTCAACACACACACACAAACACACACACACAGAGCCCTCCTTCAGCTCACGCACAAACCCACCCTCGCTCTCGTCTCAACCGCTCCTCTGACCCCCGGCCATCGACACGCATGCACGACGCTCCTCGGGAACGTGGTTCCCGGGAGCCTCCGAAAAAATCCGCCTGCCTGACGAAAACCCCGGTCCCGGGACGGTCCGCCTCCGAACTTTGGCGATGAACGTCGCCTCGCGGACCGGCCGGGACCGAGGAAAAAAAAAACCCAGCCGGGGGAAAAAAAAAAAAACCCCCCGGCTGGGGATTTTTTATTCTAAATGTAAAAATGAGCTGAAAAACCTGAAAGGCAAAGGCCATACGCACAAGGTTAGAACCGGTCAACACACACACACAAACACACACACACAGAGCCCTCCTTCAGCTCACGCACAAACCCACCCTCGCTCTCGTCTCAACCGCTCCTCTAACCCCCGGCCATCGACACGCATGCACGACGCTCCTCGGGAACGTGGTTCCCGGGAGCCTCCGAAAAAATCCGCCTGCCTGACGAAAACCCCGGTCCCGGGACGGTCCGCCTCCGAACTTTGGCGATGAACGTCGCCTCGCGGACCGGCCGGGACCGAGGAAAAAAAAAACCCAGCCGGGGGGAAAAAAAAAAACCCCCCGGCTGGGGATTTTTTATTCTAAATGTAAAAATGAGCTGAAAAACCTGAAAGGCAAAGGCCATACGCACAAGGTTAGAACCGGTCAACACACACACACAAACACACACACACAGAGCCCTCCTTCAGCTCACGCACAAACCCACCCTCGCTCTCGTCTCAACCGCTCCTCTGACCCCCGGCCATCGACACGCATGCACGACGCTCCTCGGGAACGTGGTTCCCGGGAGCGTCCGAAAAAATTCTCCTGCCTGACGAAAACCCCGGTCCCGGGACGGTCCGCCTCTGAACTTTGGCGATGAACGTCGCCTCGCGGACCGGCCGGGACCGAGGAAAAAAAAACCCAGCCGGGGGGAAAAAAAAAAAACCCCCGGCTGGGGATTTTTTATTCTAAATTTAAAAATGAGCTGAAAAACCTGAAAGGCAAAGGCCATACGCACAAGGTTAGAAGCGGTCGACACACACTCACACCTGCAGACACAAGCTCTCACAGACAGACACGGACAATCACGCTCTCTCACGCGCTCTTCCGCTTACACGCTGACCGCGACCCTTACTTGAAATGCTACGTTGACGCTTCGACGCGTCTTCTGACCGCGGCTCTTCGATGTCCGGCGGTAGATTCCGGGATAACTTGTAGAGACCCGGGGACCTGCGAGACGACAGAGGCGACAGGAGGCGGTCAACGAGTGACTATCTGACAGCAAGGACCTATTCCCGCTCCGGGTCCATAAATTTTGTACCCAAAACCCCCATAGAAGACAGATGAACTGTAAAGTTTTATAACTGCTCTACCTAACCGTGACTACGCGCCTGGGCAGGGCAGCTCCGATCGTAAGTGGCACGACAGAGGCGTGTACAACATAAGCCAAGGTAGGTACATACAATATATGCACAATATAAGCCAACGTAGGTACATACAGTATAAGTACATACAATATAAACCGACATAGGTACATACGACATAAGTACATACAATATAAGCACATACAGTATAAGCCAACATAGGAAGGTACAACCTAAGCACGTACAATATAAGCCAACATAGATACAATATAAGTGAGGACTTGACGTAACTCTCCGGAAGATGAATTGTTGAGCCCTATACCCTTTGAGAAGGCGCAAGCTACGGAACTACTGCGGTCAGGTGACGACGGTCTAATATGCTCCCTCTAGAAGTCCGAGAGAATGGCACGGGAAGAGAAGGCGCTACCAAAGGTGAGAAGGAAGATGGATGAGAACGTCTCCTGTACTTCTTCCCGTCTCAAAAAGTAACAATGTAACGATGCTGGAATAAGCGATATCCAGGAAGGTACACGAGTAAAATATGGCCGATACGGCAGAGAACAATGCAGAGAAAGCCTCAAGATGTAACAAAGGCCTATGATGCACAAATCAATGGACACGGACGACATAACACAGACACGGACAACGTAACACACACACAGACAACATAACACAGACACGGACAACATAACACAGACACGAGTGGAAACTGCCTGGCAGTTCCACCTTATGGACCCAAGATTGCTAGTCCAAGATGACTCATAGGCCGATGATACCAAAGGAAAGAAAGCCCTAGGGCAATAGCATATGATGATGAAATTTAACTCCTTTCAAGATGTTAGTGCCAAAGGACTTAAGAGGAAGCCTAAGAAGCTCAGTAGGCCTAGACAAGAAAGCGATGACTACGGCGTGACCGTGGCTAGAGCTCCGGACGTGAAGGCGGGCTCCTCGGGTGAAAAGATCCACGACGACGTCGAGAGTCGAAGAAGGCCGCCGACGCAAACCTCGCGAGGACGCAAAGACGGATCGGAACTGCCCTGCCCGGCGAAGACTCTGGTGAGGCTGAGTAGAAACCCTCTCCCTCTGCTTCCTAGAGGCCCGTCCCACTATGGGCCTCTCCTCTAAGCTAACATCTAATTGTCTCCTGTGATAGTAAAGGTTTTTCCCCTTCTCCCACCTACGGGCCCCAACACTTAGCTTTTGCAAGACAACCAGACAAAATCCATCATCAGCCGGACGTGGACGGCGACACGGTCTCTACATCCGCTTCGGTGCTGCCGTTTCCAAATTTCACCTATGCGCCTCCTCACGGTACCTAAGACAAAACAGAAAATGCAACTAGCGCCCTGCAAAAGAGGAACCCCCGGAACTCTGACGCACCGCTGCCCCGGCTCACCTGAAATCTTGATGCGACTCAACAGGCTGCCAGGAGGATACCTACAAAAGGAAAAGGTACAGGCTTAGCGTGCTGCCGCATAACGGTCACCTATGAGTCACCCAGCCTAAATGCCGACTCACCCGCTTGACTCTGTTCCTTCACACGCCGAGGGCAGCAATGACACCTGCAAAGAAACAAAGCAAAAAAAAACCACACTGACATACCGAGAAAAGACCACGACCCTGACCCGACAAGTACGCCCACCTACACCTTAAGCTTGCACCCACCTGGCCTCAGACATCTGGGGTCAGAGACATCTCGCAAGAGGACCGCCTAAAATAAAATAAAATAAAAAAAAAAAAAAAAAAAAAAAAGGGGATGCTTAGACTTTCACCAGAAACTGGGACATGTGCAAGAACAAGTGCTTCTGTCCACTGCTCACTGACCTTGCACACTTGGCCTTGACTGCAGCTATCTGCCTGGACTTCCTAATAATAGACAAAGAACAGTGCTGTAACATAGTCCCCATTTATGCTTCCCCTGCAAATACAAACAGCAACTGACCTTCTCGGGGAAAACCCCCTGACCCGGGAGGGGCGCTCTGCCACAGATCTTAAATGTCTGCATCTGAAAGAAAGTTAGGAGAAAAGTCAAACAACTGTAGGATAACTTAACAGGTCCAAGCATCCTGTATGAATCTAGGAATACCATCTAGAATACAACTACATCCCCCATTCCAAATTGCAGGTCTCCAGGACTTGTGCAATTACGCCTGGCTATGCAGCAGGACAGAGCAGCTCCGGGACAAATACGTGCAGACACCCGTGACACAGGACAGGACACGACAAACGAGGGGACGCCACGAGGAGAAAAATCTCTTGGCGAGAAAAATGCCCGCGAGGACAGAGAGATTGCGGAACGAGATGACCTAGGCGAGACGGCCGGCCCGGAGCCGATGAGGCTCAAAGAACCCTGCAGGAAGAAGATGCTAAGAAAACTATGTCTTCTGCGAACCGCACAAGGGGATGCCTGAAAAGCCTACGGTAAGAATGAGCTACCTAGCTTGGCGTTCTCACGAGTCCTAAGCCGCTATAATGGATCGTTGGGGTGCGCGGCTGTCGCTACCGCTCGGAACGACACCTTAAAAGACATCCGACCGGATGCTTCTAAAGACAGATACGACTGCGATGCCTGTCCGGACTCCCGAGTCAAAAGGCCTGCGGCGTTGGTGCCGGGCCGAGGAACGCAAAGATCACAGATGCCAAGATGACCCTCAGACAGCTAAGGTAAAAAAAAGACAAGTGACGTGACAGACCCAAACAACACAGAATGCACAAGAGACAAGTGACACGACACACACCGGAACTGCTCTGCCCTGCGCGCCTCAGCGCTGAGATCAAAAGAGACGCTGTCCCTTTAGGTGGCCTAAGGAGACGCTTCTTAGACATCCCCATCTCCAAAGCAGACTCCAAAATCCCTTCCGGGCAGTCCCAAGCCAGCACCCCGCTTCCCTCCCCTCAGCGGGTCGTAGCCCTCGACTTATCTCGCACACTTCTGGGCGTGCAAATCCCTGTCGAGTGCAAAAGAAGGCCGCCTCCCCGTCTGGCAAGTTCCAGCTGTCACCAGGCTCTTATCTCTTCGTCTGCCAAGACAAAGAAAAGGAAACATCAGTGCACAATCTTAACAGCACATGGGCCAAAACCTGACAATTCTGCTACTCACCTTCTCCTAAGAGGGCCCTGGCGCTCGGGCCGCACGCTTCGGCCGTGCTCCGAGGCCGACGCTGCCGTCACGAGGTACGCCTAGGTTAAGGTGGAGACAAGGTGACTGGGCACGGCTGAAACTGGAGCGGACCCCCGCTCCTCCTCCCTACCTCCCCGACTCACCGCAGCTCCTCGGCCGTTCCCGCAAGCTACCCGGACGGGACCTTGAAATACAAGATGCGTGGGCTTCATCACGGGGTCCCGTAATACTTCCGGAGGGCAGGAAACCCGGTCCGTCCGCCACCTGATGACAGGGGCTTAGCGTACACCGAGTGGATGGTCTAAAGCACGCAAATGAGAACGGATGGTTAGAGGTGCACCAGAAATTGAGACCTGCGCGAGAACAACTGCTTCTGTCCACTGCTCACTGACCTTGCCACGCTTGACCTTGTCTGCTGCTATCTGCCTCGACTTCCTAAAAATAAAGACAAAGACGAGTGCTGTCACATAGTCACCATTTATGCTTCCCCTGCAAACACAAACAGTGACCGACCTTCTCAGGGAAAACCCCTTGACCTGGGATTGGGGGCTCTGCCACAGATTTAATCCATCTGCATCTGAAAGAAAGGTAGGAGTAATGTCAAATGGCTGCAGGATAACTTAACAGCACCAAACATGTCAATCTACAAATACAATCTAGAGCCCAACTACACCCTGCATCAGAAATTTCAACTCCTGGGACTTGTCCCGTTACAGGCTTATGCAGCAGGGCAGAGCAGGTCCGGGACAAATACGTGCAGACACCCGTGACACGGGACAGAACGTGACGAACGAGGGGACGCGACAGGGGGAAGAGAGATCTCGGCGAGAAGAACGCCGGCGAGCGCCGGGAGAATGCGGAACGAGACGACCTAGAGACCTGAGACGGACGGCTCGGAGCCGATGAGGCTCAGGGAACCCTGCAGGAACAAGATGCTAACAGAATGATTTCTTAAGAGAACCGCAGAGATGAATGTCCAACAATCTTACGGTCGAAAGGCTCTAGCTACCTTCGCATTCTTATCGGTCCTAAGCTGCTATAATGGATCATTGCGGTGTGTGGCTGTCGACACGGCTCAGAGCAAGACCTTAAAAGACATCTGACCGGATGCTTCTAAAGACAGATGCGATTCCAATGTCTGTCAGGGCTCCCGAGACAAAAGTCCTAAGGCGCTGGGGCCAGGCCAAGGAAGGCAAAGATCACAGATGCCAAGAATGAGGCCAGGGTGACCCATATGCTCCTCAAAGGGCTAAGGTAAAAAAGATAAAGGACATGAGGGACCCAAACAACACAGAATGCACGAGAGACAAGTGACACGACACACACAGGAACTGCTCTGCCCAATGCACCTCAGCGCTGCGATCAAAAGAGACGCTTTCCCTTTAGGTGGGTTAAGGGAACATTTCTTGGACATCCCCATCGCTAAAACGGAGACAAAAACCCCTCCCGGGGACTCCCAACCCAGCACCCCGCTTCCATCCCCTCTGTAGCCCACGACTTATCTCGCACGCATCCGGGGATGCGAATCCCTGTCGGGTGCAAAAGAAGGCCGCCTCCCCGTCTGGGAAGTTCCAGCTGTCACCAGGCTGTTGGCTCTTACTCTGCCAAGAGAAAGAAAACCAAACATCAGTGCACAATCTTAACAGCACATGGGCCAAAACCTGACAATTCTGCTACTCACCGTCTCCTAAGAAGCACCAGTGCTCGGGCCGGACTCTTCGGCCACGCTCGGAGGCCGACGCCATTGTCGCGAGGTACGCCTAGGTTAAGTGGAGACAAGGTGACTGGGCATTCCTGAAACATGAGTGGACCCTCGTTCCTCCTCCCTACCTCCCCGACTCACTGCAACTCCTTGGCCGTTCCCGTGGGCTACCCAGAGGGGACCTTGAAATAGAAAATTTGAAGGCTTCATCACAGGGTCCTGTACTACTTCCAGAGGGCTCAAAAGCACAGGAAACCCGGTCCATCGGCCAGTCGGTGACGGCGCTTGGCATACTCCAGGTGGATTCCCTAAAGCACACAAATGAGAACGGATGCTTAGAGTTGCACCAAAAATTGTGACGTGAGCAAGAACAACTGCTTCTGTCCGCTGCTCACCTGCCACGCTTGACCTTGTCTGCTGCTATCTGCCTCGACTTCCTAAAAATAAAGACAAAGACGAGTGCTGTCACATAGTCACCATTTATGCTTCCCCTGCAAACACAAACAGCGACTGACCTGCTCATGAGAACCCCCTTGACCTGGGATTGGGGGACTCTGCCACAGATTTAATCCATCTGCATCTGAAAGACAGTTACAACTAATGTCAAATGGCTACAGGATAACTTTACAGCACCGATCGTGTCATGTCAATCTACAAATACAATCTGGAGCCCAACTACACCCTGCATTACAAATTTCAAGTCCCCCGAACTTGTCCTATTACAGGCTACGCAGCAGGGTAGAGCAGGTCCAGAACAAAGACGTGCAGACACCCGTGACACAGGACAAGACGTGACAAATGAGGGGACACGACACGGAGAGAGAGCTCTCGGAGAGAAGAACGCCTGCGAGGACCGAGAGATTGCGGAACGAGATGACCTAGGTGAGATTGACGGCAAGCCGGCGTGGGTCAGAGAACCCTGGAGGAACAAGATGCTAACGGAATGATTTCTTCAGAGAATCACAAAGATGAATGCCCAAGGATCTTACGTAAAGAATCTCTAGCTAGCTTGGCATTCTCACAAGTCCTAATCTGCTCTAATGGATCGTTGCGGTGCGCAGCTGTCAACACCGTTCAGAACAAGACTTCAAAAGACATTTGAGAGATGCAATTCAGATGCCTGTCTGACCTCCAGAATCAAGAGTCCTATTGCATTGGTGCCTGTCCAAGGAACGCAGAGATCACAGATGCCATGAGGCCAGGTTTCTGATAGGGCCCTCCAAGAGCTAAGGTAAAAGTCATATGACATGATATACCCAAACACACAGAACGCACAAGAGACACGTGACACAACACACACCAGGATTGCTCTGCCCTGAGCACCTCAGCACTGTGATCAAAAGAAACACTTTCCCTTTAGGTGGCCTAAGGGGACGCTTCTTGGACATCCCCGCCACCAAAGCTGACTGAAAAAGCCCTCCCAGCGCCTCGCTTTCATCCCCTCTATTGTTCGTAGCCCTTGACTTATCTCTAGGACGTCCGGGGATGAGAATCCACATTGGGTGCAAAGGAAGGCTGCCTCGCCTCCTGGGAATTTCCTGCAATCTCCGGGCTGTGGTCCCTTGCTCAGCTACAATCGAGAAAACCAACACTGTGTGATCTTAGCTGCACGATAGACAAAACCCACCAATTCCGCTACTCACCGTTCTCCTAAGAACGCCCGGGTGCTCGGGCCGCACGCTTTGGCCGTGCTCAGAGGCTGACGCAGTCATCACAGGGCATGCCTAGGTGAAGAAGAGACAAAGTGATGTGCCATTGCTGAAACCTAAGTGGACCCTGGCTCCTCCTCCCGATCTCCCTAACTCACCGCAAATCCTCAGCCGTTGCCAAAGGCTACCTGGATGTCACCTTGAAACACAAGATTTCAAGGCTTCATCACAGAGTCCTGAAATATTTCCAGACGGCTCACAAGCACAGGAAACCTGGTCCATCAGCCAGATGGTGATGGGGGTTTGGCATACTCCAAGTACACGGCCTAAAACACACAAATGAGAACGGAGGCTTAGAGTTGCACCGGAAATTGACACCTGAGCGAGAACAACTGCTTCTGCAACCTGCTCACCTTGATTGCTGACATCCGGATTTAATGCCTAAATATAAAGACAGAAAACAGTGCTGTAACACACAGTCGCCATTTACACTTCCACTGCAGAGAGAAATGGTGACTGACCCGCCCAGGGAACCCCCTCTCCAGGGATGGGGCGCTCCGCCACGGATTTAATCCGCCCGCATCTGAAAGAAAGTTAAGCTGCAGCATAACTTAACAGCTCCAGACACCTTACGTTAATCTAAGAATACCATCTAGACTCCAACTATACCCTGCATTACAAATTTCAAGTCCCTGGGACTTGTCCTATTACACCAGGCAATGCAGCAGGGCAGAACAGCTTCGGGACAAATAGGTGCTTACACCCGTGACACAGGACAGGACGTGACAAACGAGGGGACGCTAAAGACAAACAACACATTACGTTAATAAGATTGTGACAGAAGGACGATAGAAATCTTACTGGCAAGAAGAATAACGGCAAGGACCGAGAGGATGCCGAAAGAGTTGCCTGATGCTATGGCAACGGTGGATGGCGGAAGCTCTAGGGAGCAAAAGAAAAGACTGACAGAGTGACCTGTTAGTCACAATGATCGAGTTGACCATGAGACAATGCTACATTTAGAATGCTCTCTGTATCCCTACAATCTTAGAAACACCAGGACGTTACAACTCCTGGCTGGAAAGGATGGACGGTGACATTGCTGGGAGCAAGGCCTCAAAAGTCATCTGACTCGATGCTTCTGAACTGGGACTCGGAGACGTGGCCGAGGCCGCCGGGAAAAGAACAAACCGTATCGGCGTCGTGCCGAGAAGCGTGAGCGTTCGAGAACCTAGAGATCGTGGCCGATGCTTGCGGTAAGGCCCTCGAGGGGAAAAGGCAGATACGTGATCCGAGGCACCCCAATGATACGCTACGAAACACGGTACACGACACAACACGACACAGACCGAAACTGTTCTGCACTGCACGCCCTACAGCTGCAGTCAAAAGTAGGGCCTCTCCCTTGAGCTGTCCTAAAAGCCCCTTAGAGGACATCCCTTGACCCTCCGCTCATTTTTAAATCTGTCCCAGGAACTTCCAGTCCGCTACCCGACGATCATCCCATCTCCGGGCCGTGGCCCGTGACTTATCTTTCGGATGACTGGCGACGTGAATCCACGTTGGACCTGAAACCAGTCGGCCTCGGAAGGCCCCGTGATCGCCGGTTATCCTCTTAGTGAGCTACAATAAAGAACACCAAAACCAATGTGTGACTGTAGTGCTATGTGGGCCAAATCCCAGCGAGTCAGCTCCTTGACCTCTCCTAAGTATGCCTAGGTCCTCAAGGCTCCAGCTTCATCCCGAGTCCAAGGCCATAGCTGTTATGACTAGCACCTGGGTTAGAGAGATCCAAAGTTACATGATATTTCTGTGAGTGCTGTAGATGAGCTGGGGTGCCCCAAGACATGTGAATGCCTCTGCCATGCTTGCTAAAAACCTTGGGGGGTCCTCAAATAGACACCATTTCTCACCCTGCTGCCTTCAAACCCCCCCTCCCCCAATAACTCCTAACCAGACATCTACTCACCCTCCCTCTCCTGGTCACAATCCTCAACTTTACTCATCTAAACCCTCAATCTCAAACATCATCTTCAACACAGAGCAGATCCCTCTTGTGATATGATGAAGCTGCTGAAAAAAATCTGAAGCGTCTCACTTGACACAGCCTAAAATTTCAGGAAGTTTCCTGTAAAACTTCCTTGTAAAAAAAAAAAAAAAAATAAATAGAAAAAACAAACCCAGAAATTACAAAAGCACCTAATCACCCCTGAACACGCAACCAAAAATCATGAATGTAAATACTCCCTGTGCTCATTTCTGTATTCTTCGCAGTATGTTCAAAGCCCCTATTGCTTCAGAGGCCGAAAAGCACCTGCTGAAAACAAGCTGAGATAAGCTGAAAGAGCCTCTTCACTGAAATGAGAGGAGACCTCCTACCTCAGTGCATCCCAAAGAGGGAATGAAGCCCCTTCGCAGAGGCTGGGGTTAATATACCCCTGATTGGGCCCGCCTCTCGCTCCCATGATGCCCGGGAAAAGGGAGGAGGGGCAAATCCCACCGGGTATAAAAGCCCTCCCAGGAGCTGCAGCCGTTTGGCTCCTCTGACTTGAATTCAAGGTGAGTAAAGGGCTTGATCCTCAGGGAAATGACAATGCTTTTTTTTTTGTTTTTTTTTTCCCCTTCTATAGCTGCTTTGAGCAAAAGGGCAGAAAACCGGTAAGAAATAAAACTTTATGTTTAGGTAGCACAGCTAAGTAAGTTGGGTAACTTGTTATTAGCTCACCTAATTATTCTTTAGTAACTGCTAAGTAGTATTCCACATGTGACTAAGTAGGGTGGAGAACAATACTGATTATATAAATGGCCCAAGTCTCCTTAGGACCTCTAATTAGGGCTATCTCTATTATATATAAAAATAAGAAAAATAATAGACTCCTGGGCAGCATTAGGGTTAAGTACAGGCCTGGCTTGCCCTTGTCTGAGGTATTCAGTCCCAGGGCACAGATACAAGTGCCCTGAAATGTAGTTTGAAACCATTAAATTGCTGAAAAAGATAGAGCTTCCGTCAGGTGAACCCCTCAAAACAAGGAAATTAGGCGGTTACCTCTTTAGTTACCAGTCTACTGAAACTGATACAATGGCAAATAAATGGCTTCTCTCCTTTAATTTAGTCCCATAAAATATTGGGAAAAGAGGGGTGTTCCTCGCTTTAAATCTCTCTGGCGATGAAACAAAGTAGGTACAGCTGGCTTCCCCCTCAATTTGAGCCTTAGGACAACAAAAAGGGGCAGTGACCCTTAATTCAAACCCGCAAGTAAGCTCTGCCAAGGTTTTCCCCTTCTATTTAAAGTGGAAAATAATGAAAAATGGGAATTGCCTGTTAATTAACACCCCTAACAGCATAAAAGAAGCAGGAATCCTTTCAGCTGAGACCGTTAAAACTGCAAGAGAATGGGATTCCCTCACAATGTGAACACAAAAAATAATGGAAAAGGAAGCTTTCTCCATCAATTTAAACCCCTTACCTCCGAATAACCCCTCGGTTTTCTGGAGGTGCTGCAGAAGGACAGAGGACTCTAGGGAGGGATTGACGCGATAAAAGCGGACAGTTGAAAGCTCTCCCCTGGAACCCCGCACGCTGCCCTGCCGGCTCAGGTGCTGCCCCTCGGTAATAGGGCTTTTCCCTCGGCGTTTTCTCGAATGGACGCGTCCGGCTGCCCCCCGGGCCCTGATGGATGGTTCCTAGAAGGACAGTGGGATAGCCTCGTTAACGCCTCTGGAGTAACAACTCCCTGTGCGGGTGTGCCCGGGTGTGGCGGGTTTGGTGTTGGTTAATTACTAAAACGCTCGCTTCTTGCTGGCAGATAGGAGAAAAGTAAAGTAGATTTAAAACTTAAAAAGGGTATAAAGAAAATTTTAGTAAAAGTAACTAGAAGATAAAAAAAAGATAGTAAGAATTAAAACAAACCATTTAGAACACTTCTCTTCCCCCACAACTTTTTCTTTCCCACTGATAATATAAAGAAACTAAAGGTAAGATTTGTAGACCGTTTATTACTTTTAAAATAGTTTTTTTCCGCTTAGCGAGAGAAAGCTGTGTTGTTAGGGTGATGGAGATTTCTTTACGAGAGGGAAAAAACCGTTTTCTTGTGGTGCTTAATTCCGTTATGAATAACGGTTGTCTGGGGAATTCTGCTATTGTGAATTTTTTTTCATTTTTACGAGCCTTCCCACACCTTGTTGATGGGCTTTATTGACTTAGGGGGAATTGTTTTAAAGATGAGCTGTTTAAAGGCAAAAGTTTTTATTATTCATCTCTAAAATTACTTTTATCTCTGGTAACAGAAATATTTTTCTTTTTGGAGAAGCACAGCACTAATTTTCCTTCTTTTTCTGTTTAAACTTCTTATGGGATTACAGTTATTTTAACATTTGTTTCTTTTAGCACGGAGGCTTTTCCTTGATATCAATTTGAACACTTTCATCTCTTTATAGTTTCGTGCGTTATAAGGAAAAAAGAGTCCTTTTTTTAATAACTCGTAAGAGGATTTTAGCTCTAAAAACAAGGCATCTCCTCCTCCCTCCCATTCGGGACTTAACTACTTCTTTACTGACTTCGATGCCTTTATGTTGTTCTTTTACGTGCTTGCATTTTGGTTTTTTCTCTTACTCGAGAGACGACTGAAGTATTGAAAGGGTTACCATTACGCCCGAGGCCCACCTGACCCGCCGGTAACTCGCGGCGAGGATCTGCGACTGGGCTGCGTCGGGACTGGCTTCGCGGCAGGCTCTGGTTTTGGGCGCGAGCCGCAAGGGTCTCTGATCTCAGCCACGCTGAGGGGGACGGGCCCTGACGGTAAGCGCTTCACAGCCGCGGCCAGCGCCGCTCCGGCCAGGGCTCCGCAGCCTCCCCCGCCTTCCCGCCCGGCAGCTGCTGGGGCCCGGCCAGACCGAAGCCGATGGGGGAGCCGGCGGACGGCCCGGGGAGGGGAGAAGGGGCCCGGCCCGCAGCGGGACCGCCCGGACCGGCCTGGCTGACATGGGGGGCCGGGGCCCGCCACCTCCTCACCGACCGCAAGGAAAGAGAGAGTTCCCGGGTTTTTTCGTCTTTAACGTGTCTGGTTCACTGAGGCGTGTCCAGCTTCGCGGTGCTTCAACAAGCTTATAGCATCCCATGAACTCTCCCACCTCAGTCAATTCCCAAGTCCTCACCCCTGGCAACGGCAGTAACTAGTCACCGTAGAGTTAGTCCTCCTGAGGAGAAAAACAGACTCCCCTTTGGGCTTCGGCCGCAACTTCCCGCGTGTAACTTCCCCTGGTTTCTCCTTTCCCTGTCCTCTCGCTGGATTGGTATCCCTGGTGGCCACCCCCCTTTCCTTGGAGACCAAACCCCTCTGCCCAGCCCTTAGCTCTGCCCCCTTCCCCTTAAGCTGTCTCCTCCACGTGGTCGGTCTCTTTTTTTACCTCGCTGGGTTCGCTTCAGCCGTGTGTGATATCCTCCGCCAGAATAAAACCGTGTAAAAAGAGCCTTTCTTGCCTTTATCGCTGAGCCACCTGCAGTGAGCGTTGGCTGAGGGTCTGACCGCGTCGCCTGAAGGTTATCTCAATTTGCTTTTCCACGGGAGAGGCTCGTGGGGGACGGATTTTAGGCAGCGGCGACCGCTACTCCGACACCGGCACCTTTGCCGTCAGTTACGCAAAAAGCTTTGTATCGCTTCCCTGAATTTCCTCCCGTTCTAAACCGTGACACCGGGTAACCCTCTAAAAGCAGCCGGTCACACGGGGAACTGCTACGCCGTGGAGTGGGGGATGACGTGAAGAAAGGTCCCGTGGGCAGTTCCCTCCCCTACAAAACCCTTCGTCTACCCTGTGAACGATGAATTTTACTTTCCGAGGAAATTAAGCGTATATCCTCTCTCTGTGCCCGTGGCCAAAACTGGGATTCTGCCTCCAAAACTGCAGACGGTGAACGATTCCTGAGAGACCGCAGCTGCCGACGCTGAGAAATCTCGATGCCCTCGGAGTGTCGCACGCCTCCTGCGAACGGACGATGCGCAGGGAGGGTGAGTTTGGTTTCACGGGGAAAAGGGGCAGAAGATGTGTCCGGGGGCCTGTGGCCCCGAGTGGCCTTCTGCCTCCTCCAAGTCCGAACACGACGGGATTTTTCCCGGAGCGAAGCTGCCTGCGCCAAGGACTCGGGCAGCCCTTGAAGTCTCAAATACCTCCTCTAAACTGATATCAACACACGGGAGTGGCAAGTTTTGTTTCACAGGGCATTCACACCGTGGCCCCGAGTGGGCTGCTGCCTCCTAAAATTCCAAAAGGCGCGGGATGTCTCCCGGACCCAACTTGGTACTGCCTCCAGCTCAGGCTACCCTGGCAGTGCCAAGTACCTCCGACAAATTGACTTCAGGAACCCAGGGTGGTGAGTTTTGTTTCACAAGGAAACGCACTGGCGTTCGGGGGCCAGTGACCCTGAGTGGCCAGGCGCCTCCTGAAATTGCGAACGGCGCGGGGTGTCTCCCGTACCCGACCTGCCGCCGCCTCCGACTCGGGCTGCCCGGGCAGTGCCGAGCGCCTCCTGCAAACTGGCGTCAGGAACCCGGGGTGGTGAGTTTTCGTTCCCACGGAAAATGGACGGCGTTCGGGTCCGGGGCCCTGCGGCCCTGAGCGGGCTGCTGCCTCCTAAAGCTCTAAACGGCACAGGATGTCTCCAAAAGGCAACCGGCCTCCACCTGCTACTCGGGCTACCCTGGCAGGGCCGAGCGCCTCTTGCAAACTGACGCCAGGAACGCGGGGTGGTGAGTTTTGTTGCACGGAGGAGAGGGCCGGCATTCGTGACTAGGGGCCCGTGGCCTTGAGTGGGTGGACGCCTGTGAAAATTCCGAATGGTGCGGGATGTCTCCCGAACCCAACCTGCTGCCACCTCCGATTTGAACTGCTCTGGCAGTTCAAAGTGCCTCCTACAAACAGACATCAGGAACCCAGGGTGATGACTTTTGTGTCACGGGGAAAAGGGCCGGCATTCGTGTCCAGGGGCCCGTGGCCCGGTACCTCCTGAAATTCTGAACGGCAAGGAATTTTGTCGGTTTCAGTTTGAAACTGGGCAGAAATGGTTCTGAAATACTTCGTGTGAACTGTGTTGTTAAGCTGTACATTAAGGTTGAGCCTGAGTTGAAGGGGTTAAGCAACCCTTTTCGAAAAGTTTTAACTTGAGCCGGTGTTTGTGGGCTAGCAGAGCTGTAATAGAGAGAGCATATTCTAAGTTGATTCCCTAGATTTCAGGTACAGGGGAGTTGTGTGGCTTTTTCCCCCGCATTGTGGTAACTTGATTCTTGAGACCGTATAGTTGTGTCCGTAGAGATTTTAAGATTTTGTTTGCAACAAGTGCAGCATTTTATGTGGAAAAACTAGTGTGGGAATTTATATACGTTTAAAACAAATTAAAAGAATTGCAGGAATTGCCCCCCCCCCCCCCCCCCATTTGTGTTTGTAGGCGTATCAGAGCTTTTGCTGTAACAGGCACGGCCTTTTCGTTTGTTTTAATCGTGGCAAAACGGATCAAAGGAGTCCCTTTACCTCACTGCTTTGGACTTGATCTTGGGGAATGTGTGCAAAACAATATTATTGTTATTCCACGAGGCAGCAAATTGAGTGTGCCCTGTATCAATAGAAACAAAACTTTAGTTGAGCAGATTTTGAACCAGAGATTTTAAAGTTACTGTGTTCAAAGTCATACTTAGTACATGAAGATTGGATTATGCAGGAAAAACTAGGAAAGGACTGTAACATTTTGTGAAATAACATTTAGGTACAGTGCATAACAATAAGTAGCTCGGGTGTCCTATAAATAAAATCAGAAATCAGAAGAGACAGAATTTGGTAGAGGTTGCTCATTCAAAAAGCTACCCTTGTGAACCCTGGGTTTGTTTTTGCTGTGTTCGGTGTAAAACGTTGTGGTATACGCAGACGTTTCGGTAGAGAAGGGCGAGACTGGCGCTTTATCATCTTAAAGAAACAAAGGCTACTCGGAGAGCTATAAGGATTTTAGTAGCCGCTGGTCGTGAGGAGCAAGGAAATAACAGCAAGTTCTTGGAGAAAAATGGCAATGAAGAAAATAGAATTTATAGTAGACGTGGGGGAAACCTACTCGGCATTAAGTAAAGCCTTAATGTCTATAACAGATAGTTATGTTATGGTAAGGGGAGCAACTGGCCAATCTGAAAAAGCGTATTTTTGTAAATTTGGAAAACAAGTGGGCATTTATAGGTTTGTGTAGCAGGTAAAAGCAAAAGATGGGGAGATTATTTTGGAGGTAAAGTAAAATGATGGATGAGGTATCTTCTGAGGTGTGGGCTTCTAACATACCAGGAAGAGCAAAGAATGCACCCACGGTGCAAGTTAATCTTAAAGAAAGGAAACAACCACTTAGAGTTAAACAATATCCCTTAAAAAGGAAAGAAAGAAGGGATTAGTCCGTAATTGACAATTTTTTACACGTAGGGCTATTAAAAGAGTGTCGGTCTGAGTGCAATACTCCTATTTTACATGTTAAAAAGCCTGATGGATCTTACCGAATAGTACAAGATTTAAGAGCTGTTAATAAGATAACCGAGGACTTCTACCCGGTGGTTGCCAACCCCTGTGCTTTGTTGGCCTGTTTAACAGCCGAATTAACCTAATTTACCATTTCTGATTGGAAGGGTGCCTTCTTTTGCCTCCCTCCTCGTGAAGCCAGCCAGAAAATTTTTGCCTTCGAATGGGAAAATCCCAAAAGTGGGCGTAAGACTCGGCTCACGTGGACGGTATTAATAACGGCCCCGGGATATTCGGAGAGCAACCTACAAGAGATCTAGAGTCCTGGGCAGCTTCATCAGAGGAAGGACAGCTGCTGCAGCGAGTAGATGGCCTCCGGATAACTACCGGAACCCAAGAGGCGTACGTGGAGTGGACGGTAAGCCTCCTGAACTTTTTGGGTTTACAAAAATATAGAGTACTTCACAAAAAGGCTCAGGTAGTAAAACAAACAGTCGTCTCCTTGAGTGATGACGGCAGTGCTGGACAAAGACTCTAATGCAAAATGACAAGGAAGCGATATGCCAAACCCCAAAACCCCAGACGATAAAGGACTGTAAGTGTGTGATAAGTTAGAGAAGACTCTTTGTTCATCAAGACAGAAAGGAGAAGCCTTGCGTAGATAACAGAAAATCAAAGGAGAAGCCTTGTGTAAGATAACAGAGAGCCAAAGGAGAAGCCTTGTGTAGATAACAGAAAACTGCCAGACAGAAACTAGCTAATATGTTGATTACTTAAGCTAGTTGTGTAATTAGAACTTAGGTGCATATAACATATAACCTTATATGGAAAAGACCATTACAGGGCCGTGGACTTTCACCGAGGAAGAAGAGAAGAGCCTTCGTCAAACGACCACCGGAGAGTAGAGGACAACCCCCTAGCAACAGAGGGCGCAAGCGCAGAGTACACCCAGAGATACTGCGGCCCCGGGAAAAAAAAAAGTATAAAAAGACTGTGGGAAGGGGGAAAACGGTGTGTGAGCCGTAGGCGGAGCGGGGACTCCCCGGCTGCACCCGGTGCCGTTTGCTTGCCATCGCTCGCTGTAATCAATAAATTTCTGACTGACTCTTGAAAGGCTGAACAAATTATTCGCCTCTATTTATAACAATCTGGTGCCGTGACTCGGATAAGGGCTATCCGTTGGAACCTCCTCACGGGGAGGCCCCCTCGCTGCCTTGGCAGCGAGCCCCGTTCAGGAGACCTCCTCCTGGGACCCTTACCGACGAACCCAAATTCGGTGGCAAGCAAAGAATAGCCGGCAACCCCTTAATCTTTGTGCACAAAGTCCCGGGCGAAGACACAGGACTGTGTAAGTACCTTTCAGCGGTCCTTCGGGGCTACTGAGGTTGCCCCGTTCGGAGGCAGCGGGGCCCCCTCGGTCGGGGATGGGATCCCGGAGTGTGATGAGTGAGACGTCTCTGTGAGACGACGTGAGCGTGGACCTCGTAGTAGTGCGTTTCCCACACCCGGCGACGGGCTGGGCCACGAATTGAGGGAAGCGTAGAGGTGTGTGTGAGAAGGCGCTCCGGAAGATGGGACAGAGGAAAAGCAAGCCCTCTGGTCCCATGGGTAGGGGAAACCCTGTAAAGCTTCCCCAAATTCCTCCAGATAGTCCATAAGGACTAATGATTAAAAACTAGGATGCCTTCCCCTCCAGGAAAGGACGAGGTAGGATACAGACCTACCCGATTCCACCCCTCCACCCTACATACCTCCTCCCCCTCCACTCCTACCTCTGCATTCACCACAGCGTCCCTCTGCCCCGGTTCGGAGGGGGATGAGGTGAGAATGAGGTGAATGTTGAGCTCCAGGGCAATAACCAGCGGGTAACTAGAATCCAGACTAGGAAAAGGCAAGAGGACCTCCCCAGCTGATAGCGCGGCTCGGGGAGGGAGAAATCGCGATTTCAGTGTGTTGTGTGTTGTGTCCCGATTGCAGTGTGGTGTGCCCCAGTTTCGGTGTGGTGTGTCTGTTACATCCGGACGTGCGTGCTTGTGTGTGTGTGTGTGTGTGTCTATGTGTCTGTGTGTGTGCGTGAAGCGCGGTGCGGCGTTACTAAGATACAGAGACGCGGCGCGGCGGTGCCGAAGAGCGCATGCACGGGGCAGTTCAGCTACACTCCCTGATGGAGCGGGTGGTGCGCATGCGCAGCACGGGCTGTCTCTGGTGAGCGGGCGGAGCGCGGCGCGGGGCTTAAGTCGGGGCTTGCAAAGGTGCTTTAGGCGCGGCCCAGCTGATAGCGCAGCGGGTGCGCGGGCACAAGCCGCGGTTTGAGGAGCTGCTTTGAACGCCGCTAGCTGATAATGCAGCTAGTGGGAGCGTGGTACAAGCTAGGAGTTACAAGCACCGCTTACAAGCATCGCTAGTTGGTAAAGAGCTTGCAAAAGTAGCCAGCGAGCCCGGCTGGGCTAAGAGTTAAGTGTTTGTTATACAATAGCACTGCCCTGTAGTGTTAAAAGCTGTCATTGGGAGATCCTTTGCATTACAGGGCGAATAAAGGGGGGATGAATGTGTGTAAATGAGAGGCGGGCTGGTTACCCCAGACCTGCTAAGCGAGAGCGGTAGTCTCCCATGCTGCGTTTCCGTCTTTTTCGCGAGAAAAGCGGCCAGTAAAGAGATGAAGTGAGTGATAAAAAGAGTGAGAGAACCCCCCCTGGGACTGGGTCTCAGAGAAAGAGTGGGGACCCCTTGGTGAGGGGGGGGAATAAAAGGTAATTAATTAGAAAAAAAAAATTTAATTAAAAGGTAAAAAGAGGGTTTTCTTGGCATAATCTATTGGGGAAAAATAAAAGGTAAAATGTGTAGGAGGGGCCCCTAAAAATTCTGCTGGATTGAGGGATAAGAATGCCCAAGAACATCCACGGTTGATTAAACCTGCTGGATTGAGGGATTAATATTCCAAGAGCATCCAGGCTTGATTAAACCTGCTGGATTGAGGGACTAATGTTCCCAGAGCATCCAGGGTTGCTTCAAACCTGCTGGATTGAGGGATTAATGTTCCAAGAGCATCCAGGGTTGCTTCAAACCTGCTGGGTTGAGGGATTAATACTCCAAGAGCATCCAGGGTTGCTTCAAACCTGCTGGGTTGAGGGATTAACATTCTGAGAGCACCCAGAATTAAGTTTGCTGGGTTGAGATATTAATATTTGAGAGCACCCAGAATTGAATAAAAATTTTGCCAGTTTGAAGATAAATCGGAGAGGATCTGGAGTTAGGAACAACACAGCTGGATTGAGGGGTATCCGAGAACACTGAGACTGGCCAGGGAAACCTAAAAGTGTAAAAAGTGTGTTGAAAAATAAAAGGTACCTTGTTGTTGTGATTGTTTTGTTGTGCGTGAGAGTAAGTGAAAAATAAAGTTAAGGTAATGTGGACGAATAGAAGTATACGTATGCATCCTGCCCTGTTAGGAAGCCTCACTGTGCTCCCCTAGTGTGACCCACAGACGCAGGTTACGATCCGATAGACAAAAGGACTACAGCTGACCGTTGGAGAGTAACGAGCCGACCCGGAAACCTGAAGGTCACCTCAAAGAAAAACTGTCGGACTCAGTCTGGGTAATCCAGATAGACCAAGAAGGGGAACGGAAAAGATACACTTACCCCTTGGCTGATGATTATGGAGTAGTGTGTAAAGAAATACGTTGTGATTGTTATCCTTTCGTGTGCTTTGTTTGCCGAGAACGGTGGTGAGTCCGTTGCCGCAAAGGAAAGCCGCCTACTGGGATTTGCTCCAGCTGCTACAAGCTAGAGCAAGGATTAACAAGAATCATATTAGAGTTAGGGGAATTGGAGAATAAGTGGGTAAGGTTCAAATCAGAAGAGTGGTGGGAGGTTTACAGAAAAGGGGTTAACCCTGAGAATTTTTTTCCACCTGAATGAACCTGCCCCCCCCTTGTTGCCCATATTGTAAACCGGTGTTGTCGGAAAGAGCTGAAAGAAATCCCGTGTGACTCATCCCCGGTCAAGGATAAGAACTGGGAGCGGTATAAGGCTAGAAGGGGAAAAGGTAACGGATGCGCTGGAGAGTACCGCTGCTGCCGAGAAGATGGTAATCCCCGCGGCTCGAAGCGCCTGAGTCGGCGGGCGAGGCAGAGGGGAAAGAACCAGGCTCTTCCCGATCCCAAGTGGAATAATGCAGAGATACTCCAAATATTACCGACTGGGTATTGATAATCTCCCCAAAAGGTACCGACTCAACCACCCTGGGTAAACAAAAAGGGCAACAAGCTAAAAGGGAAATGGTAGGAAATTATGAGGTAAGTACAAAACCTGGACTCTGTCCTCCTTGGCAAGTTATCGTTATTGTAATTCTGATTATGTTATTACCAGGAAGATATTCTCAATTTTCACATCGACCCTTTAAATAGATATTACCCCGAGTAGATAGGAAGGAAATTCAAAGTCAGCTATTGTCCAGATCTCCTAGTTTTACATCGTCATTATGCACATTGGCCCCCATCGATGTGTCCAGCATCAAATCCAGGAAAGGGATATTGCAATTACCCCGGGGAATACTTCTGTGGGTATTGGGGCTGTGAAACAATAGCATCGGATGGGTCAGTAGAAGGAGATCAATGGCTTACTAGTTCTTAAAGACCCCAGGGCTGTAAAGCTCCGCAGAAGGACTGGTCGAGCGGCATGGTCAATCCGGGGAATTGTCAATTTGTGTATATGAATGTAACTAAACCGTCAGATCCGAGATAGACAGTAAGACGAACGTGGGGTTTTCAGTACATACAACATACAAGTAAGAAAGAGCCTATCCCACCAGATACCCGGCCAGTAGGCCCTAACCTGGTAATAGCCAAAGATAGAGAGCCAGGTTATGTTGAAATAATCAGTAATCAAAGTAACTCAGGAATAGAAAATTCAACGAGTGATAACCAGACAATAATACCCACTAGCGAAGATTCTCGATTTAACACCCTTTAGAAGCTAGTAGAGAGAGCGTGCCTAACCCCCAGATTACAAAACATGGTTAGCTTTGTTTTGATGTTAAACCCCCATTTTATAACACTGTTAAAATAAATAACTAAAAAAGTTTGATGAACAAAATAAAGAAAAAGAAAAGGGGGGATTGTAATAAGGTAGAAAAGACTCTTTGTTCATCAAGACAGAAAGGAGAAGCCTTGTGTAAGATAACAGAGAGCCAAAGGAGAAGCCTTGTGTAGATAACAGAAAACTGCCAGACAGAAACTAGCTAATATGTTGATTACTTAAGCTAGTTGTGTAATTAGAACTTAGGTGCATATAACATATAACCTTATATGGAAAAGACCATTACAGGGCCGTGGACTTTCACCGAGGAAGAAGAGAAGAGCCTTCGTCAAACGACCACCGGAGAGTAGAAGACGACCCCCTGGCAACAGAAGGCGCAAGCGCAGAGTACACCCAGAGATACCGCGGCCCTGGGAAAAAAAAAAGTATAAAAAGACTGTGGGAAGGGGGAAAACGGTGTGTGAGCCGTAGGCGGAGCGGGGACTCCCCGGCTGCACCCGGCGCCGTTTGCTAGCCGTCACTCGCTGTAATCAATAAATTTCTGATTGACTCTAGAAAGGCTGAACAAATTATTCGCCTCTATTTATAACAAGTGTATAATTATAAACTGTTAGTTAAACCCCTGTATGCTGTGATCAGGGAAGGAAACGGAGATCTCCGATGGACGACAGAATCGGTACGACCCTTCGGCCAGCTAAGGAAGGCCCTCGTGTCACCTCGAGCACTAAGACTTCCAGATGTGAGTAAACCGTTCCCGTTTTCTCGTGAAAAGCAGGGAATTGCTTTGGGAATGTTAGCGCGAGATCTGGGCCCGTGACGCGGGGCGGTCGCCTGCCTCTCTAAGCGGCTGGATGCGGCGGCTAAGGGATGTCCGGGACGCCTCGGAGCTTTGCGGCGGTGGCGGCGAACGTCCTAGAAGCGCGCGGCTTCGCCCCGGGCCAGAAGATGACTCTGCTGGTGTCCCGCGCGATGTCTGCAATGTTGGAAGTAAAGGCTGGAAGTAAAAGGGACGTTGGCTCTCTCCACAGAAATTCTTGAAATACCAAGTCATAATGGTGGACCGAGATGATGTAGAAATTGTGGTGACTAACATTGTGAACCCAGCTTCTTTCCCCAGTGGTAGTATGGGAGAACTGGTGATCCAGGATGGCCTGGAGACTATCAAAGCTACCTACTCCAGTTGCCCGGATCTGAAGGACAACCCTCTCGAGGACACTGAGACCTGGTTTACTGATGGAAGTAGCTATGTCATCAGCAGAAAAAGATATGCTGGGTATGCGGTTAGCACGAGCCGAGAGGTAATAGAGTCTAGATCGTTACTGACCGACACCTTGGCACAGAAGGCTGAAATAATTGCCTTAACCGGGGCTTTAGAGCTGGCAGAAGGAAAGAAAATCAATATTTATGGACTCGAGGTATACGTTTGGGGTAGTCCGTGCGAGTGGAGCCATCTGCAAGGAAAGAGAACTGTTGAACTCGCAAAGAAAAAGCATTAAACGTGCACAAGAGATAATAAAGCCATTGGAGGCAGTCCAGCTGTCGCGCACATCGAGGCACACAAAAAAGTGAGCTCTGAATTAGAAGACGGGAATGAGCTGGCAGACAGAAAGAAGCAGTTAAAGGTGAGGTAATTGTTGAGACAGTTGAGGCAGCCTTAATCCCAGATGGACAAATTTCTATTGAAAGTAAGCCAAGATACGGTAAAAAAGAAAAAAGGCTTGCTGAAAAAGTAGAAGTTATAATCGAGAGCGGTAGGCTGTTACAGATGCGGAGAAAGGAAAGCTGGTAATCTCCTCTTCCGTGCTATAGTCATAAGTGAAAGATGAACGTGAGAGAACGCATTAGGGAATAGATGCCTTGTATAATTACTTGAAAAAGAGAATCCTAGCCAGAAACTTGCAAAATACAGTGTTTCGGGTGACTCGCCAATGTAGCCTTTGCCTCCAAACTACTCCCAAAAATATTCCTAAAACAAAACTTGAACCTGCACAACAATGGCAAATAAATTTTTCAGAAGTGCCCAGGAGAGGGGGGTATTGATACCTATTGATGTGAACAGATACCTTTTCAGGGTGGCCAGAAGCTTTCCCTACTAGAACTACCAAAGCACAAGAGGTGACCAAAGAATTGTTATGAACCAGTACATAGTGTACAGCCTGGGGATTATGTATATCTTAAGTCTGTTGCAGAGAAGACTCTGGAACTGCAGTAAGAGGGACCATTCCAAATGCTCCTCACCACCTTTACTGCAATCAAGATTAAGGAACAAAACGCCTGGATCCGTATTTCCCAAGTGAAGAAACTCCTGAGGGACTTGAGAAAGTTATACCAGTTATTTTATAAACTAAAATTAAAACTTTCTCGAGGAAATAAATAGAGTGTGAGTAAAATGATAAGCATAGTGATATAATCCTCCCAAAGAATAGAAAAGCTTGTAGTTGTAATAGATAATCAGGTAGGTGTAGCATAGAGAGTTGTTGCATTTATAATTATTGCTATAACCGCAGCTAATACGGTACCGCTTATATATAATGTGAGTGGTATATAAGTGCCAAGGGAAAGCCTATGATTTTGACTCCTGTAAGTCTCTGGATCAAACGCTACAAATTACAAATGCAACTGTATAAGGAGGAAAAAATGTTTAAAGATATAAATGTGTGTACATCCAGGATGGATTTCATGAATCTCATCAAGAATCCTAAATACTGTTACAAATGCTTAACAAACTGCTCTGAATTTAGGCTCTGGATACAGAGCAAAGTATTTATCGCTTTGAAATTCATCCCATTAACCAGACAACCTTGCTCGTCTATACAGGACAAGGCTCTGTCTGCCTCGAATAGCACGCCCCGCTATAATAGTGGATGAGATCACTGTGAAAAAAACTCAATTTAACTTGTGCATTTAGAACTTTGTCAAAATTGATTATTCCTGTCAGGTACCTGGGGTATCATACCAACATATAAAGGCAAACTTAATTACTGTCAAAGAAATATTGCCTGTGCCTATAGGGATGAACAACTTTGGTTACCCAATGTTTGAAACATCATGAATTAAAGGAAATTCTTAAAGAAATTCAAGATAAAGGAAAGAGAACTCTGATTACAATACACCATGACATGGAGACTATACGGAAGGTATTTAAATTATTGGAAAAAGGCCAATTCCATCATTGGTGGAATGTGCTTTTTGGGTGGTCTCCAACAGCAACCAGCTTGCTCAATACCTTGGTTCATCCAATTAAGAAACAACTCCTCATACCATCCCAACTACCGTGATTAGAACACATACTCTATGCAAAAATGTCCTCTACCCTGCCATCAACTCCACATAAAACAAAGAAATTACTCTCATCATACAGTACACCCCTGTCAAAACTCTAAATTGCCCTAAAACCTTAAAAATCATTACAAATTAACCCCAAAATAAAAACTTTAATCTCTAACTAACAAAAAAACCTAATCTCTAGCTAACAAAAAACCCCAAAACCAAATAACGCTAATTTAAAAAACTCCACCATAGAACCAACTACCAGCAAAAAAACACACTACACTCTTTTCACTAACAATTCTTATCACATCACAAAAATGAAACAGAAATAAAAAACAACCATATAGAAACCCACAGAGCAAATCACAACAAACACTAAAAAAATAAATCCAACCAACTTACTAAAACTCTGTCTCTACACTAACTCATAAAGAGCAACCAATACTCTATAAAACTTACAAAAAAAACCCACCAACCTAATTAACGATATAAAAAAATCTAAACCACCAAGAAATAAAAAATCACTACCAAAATAAAACTACCTTAAAAAATCCACCATATAAATACCCATGTTCCCAAAATAAAACTAATAAAAAACAACCACCAAATACATCAAATTACAAAAAAAACCCCTTACATTAACAACAACACAAAAATTATTCCTAACTCAATGAACCCATAATGTCTCAAACCATCAAAACAAAAATACCACCTAGAAATAAACACGATGCCAAAAGATAAATGTAGCCATAAACAATATCTCCCAAAGGATCCATAACCATAAAACATACAGTACAATCGAACAAACCAAAGAAATAAAATCCCTATAATAAACGGTAATGTAGTTAACAATATTGTAAAAACCTCACCAATTAACTATAGGACACTACCTCAAACCCACCAAAACAAACACTATATACGCTAATAAGAGCCATTACAAGAGAATTAAAAACTTACCCTCTACTTCATGCAACAACCCATAAAAACCATTGTGAACCTTAAAAAACACGTCCTTTAAAAACATAATACACCATCAAAAAGAAAAAAAATCCAACAGCAAAACTCAATTCAAAGAAAACCCTTATCATCAACACATGAACCAAGAACCATAACACTCAAGAAGTAGACCGTATTCCTTATCATACGCCAACTACAAAAAAAAAAAAAACAAAACGATACAATCAATGCCTAAGAACCACCTCCAAACCGCTACACCAAGGACCTTCGGAAAATGAAAAGCCGCGCTCCCAGCACCGGGCGGAGCGCGACTCCCGGCAGGAAAGCGGCTCCTGCGGCAGGCAGAGGCGGCGCCGCGCCGGGAGCCCCCCGCCCGCTCCCCCTGCCCGGCGGGGCCGGCACCGGGCCCAGGGGGCCCCGGCGGCGCCCGAGCCCCGCGCCCTGAGCGGACAGAGCGGCCGGCACCGGCCGGCACCGGCGCAGCGCCCGCGCCGCCTCTCCCGCCCGCCGGCCCGGCAAAGCTCCCCTCGGCTCCGCACGCCTCGCTCCGGCGCGGCTCCGGCAGTCCCGCGCCAGCCCGGCCGCGCCCAAGTCCCCTTCCACCTCGGCAGCTCCCCAGGCAACGCCAGCAGCTCCCGCGCCGGAACCTTTGGTGCCGGGCCTGGGGCAGAAGAAGCACCCTCAAATGCAGCGGCACAGCCCGATTCCAACCCTTCAAATGCTGCGAGAGCTGCAGCCTCCTTCAATTCAACCACCGGAACTGACGCCACACTCAGGTGCTCACCTCACTTCAACAAGGGCAAATAAATGTGTTCTCCCCTTCAGTTTCAGCCCCTATAATAGCAGGAAAAAGGGTTTGCCTCAAGTGATGGTAAAAGGGGAATTTTTACCTCAATCCAAACCCTTTACAAGGACGAACAACAGGGCTGCCCCCTCAGTTGAAAACTTAGGCAGATGAAAATGGAGGGGCTAGCCTCAGATTAAACCCATCATACGACAACAATATTTTTCCCCTTCCATTTAAAATACAACACGAGGATTCCCAGTCACCCCTGTGATACCCCTAACACCGTGGAAAAGGCAGGTTTTCCTTCAATCAGTACCCTCAAAACCACAAGTGAAGGAGGATCCCTCCCAGTTCAAACAGACAATAATGGAAGAGAAGTCGCTTCTCTCAATTTGAATTTCTTTTGTCCTCAAAAGCCCTTTTTTTTTTTTTTTTCCGGGGCAGCAGAAAGTGATTGCAAGATGAAACTTAAAAGGGAAAGGAGAAAAGTCCCCGCTACAAATCCACACCGGCTTACGTGTTTGGCTGCAACTTCCCGGCACAAAGGTTTGTCCCTTGGCACCTCCCTTGAGCAATGCTCCACGTATCCAGGTGCTCCCCCAGACCCTGTCAGAAGCTCCCACCGTCCTTGCATGAGACAGCCCCCGGAGCTCCCCATAAACCCCTCTGCTCCAGCAGCTCCATGCAAAAGGGACCTGAGGCAAACCCTTTCCCTAAAAGAGCCTCCGGTAGGAGCCGCCCCCGTCCTCATCCTCAAAGCTCACACCTTGGGCTGCTCTGGGTTTCTTTCCAAATGAATTTAGCAATAAATTCCTATTCTTTAGCAATACCTATAAAAACGAAACACTTGCCAGAATTTAGTATTCTACACACCCCCCTCCCTGTGCATTTTGGGGCAGCTTTGGGTCCCTCGGGGGGACGGCACCCAGCATGACCCCCCGTCATTCGCCACCCACCTGCTCCTCCACCGCAGTATGCCTCCCCCTCCTAGGGACCTTAGGGTGCCCCAAATGACATCAGAGCCTCGAGTCTTCACCCCCTTTTCCTGGCCCCCAAAGAAGGCACAGAACGAGTCTAACTGCCCTGGACAGCAGCCCAGCACTTGCTTCCATCCCTTTCCACATGTACATCCCCCCCCGAAAGGTACTCTGCCGCAACGAGAAAGGGGGGCAGCCCCCAGAAGGGTTGAAGCTCCTGCCCATCCTCGCTGTCACGGGCGAGGGGCAGAGAGAGGGAGCGGCAGAGACGGCGGGGACGCGGCACGGACGGCACGGCACAGAGCGGGGGCCGCTCTCAGCGCGATGCCGGCAAAGCCGCAGGTCCGGCGGGGCCGGGCGGGTTTGACCGGCACGGGGGGGTCCGCCGAGAGCCTCCGGCCCCGTGCGGGGACTCCCGCAAGGGCCCAGGGGCGCCGGGCTCCGGCCCTCTGGGCTTTATTCTCCGGCGCCCCCGGCCCCGCGGCTGCGGGGAAAGAAGGAACGGGGCGACGGGAAGAGAAGAGGGCTAGCAGAGCATGAGAAAGGGTAGGGAGGGAGGGAGGTCGGGCTGTGGAGGAAAGCGGGAGGGCAAGGGAAAGGCCGGGAGCGGGGAAGAGGGACGGTGCACAGAGGAGGGAGAGAAGAGGAATAGAACGGAGGAGCGGGATAGGGACAGGGCAGTGGGGGTCGGGTTTGCGAGGGAGGGAGAGGAGGGGAGGGTCCGCGGACAAAGAACAGGAATACGGGGAGGAGGAAGGAAGGGTAGAGGTGGGGGGGGGGACGGGAGGGGAGGCCGAAAAGGGAGGGAAAAGTGCCGGCTTTGGGGAGAGCGGGAAATGGGGGAAAGAGAGAAAGAACAGGAATACGGGGAGGAGGAAGGAGCGGTAGAGAGAGGAACATGAGAGTGAGCCTCAGAGAGCCCCGACTCCACCCGAGCCCGCCCCGGCGGCCCGCCCTGCTCGGGATGCTGCGCTCGGCGGAGCGCGGCTCGGTGAAACTCGGCTCCGCTCACTGCGTTCGGATCAACTCGGCTCGGTCCGGCTCAGCTTGGATCCGTTCCATTCCCTGGGGGCGGCGCCGCCTCCCGTTCAGCGCGCACAGCTCGGGGCTCTCCTGATGCCGAACCCCGCGGCCGGCCCGACCGTCGCACGGAAACCCCCCGCGTAAGATTAGACCAAGCAGTTTCTGTGTTAAACCCTTTTTGTCCTAGAAGAAAAAAACTTATCTACCTCCTGCGTTTTCTCATTTTTCTTCATTGATTTCAAAATCAGAGTATAAAAAAAACTTCGCCTAAAAAGGATTTGGTAAGTAGTCAAGAAAGTAGTCCCATAAATTTCATAACCTGAAATATACTTATCTTTCCACGAAAAATAGACCACACAAGAGTCCTACTCACTATGTCAACCCTTATGTAAAATGCTTAAAAAAAAACAAAACCAAAACAACCCAAGATAAAGAATTCCACAACCAAAACAAAACATACAAGTAACACTAACTAAAACCACCCATACAAACACACCATGTTTATTGGTCACCAATCCTAAAAATCTATTTTCTAAATGCCTTGTTAAGTATACCTCTTCACATCTAACCTTATCCCTCACAGAATTCAAACAGTAAATACAAAAATTCCTCCACATAACATAAACAAAAAATAACATTTATACACTCTTATCCCAAATGACAATTAAATTACAATACTACAAATTACAAAAGACATTAAAAATAAATCCATGAAAAATAATTACATACAAAAAAATAAACAAACAAAAAAAAAAACCTGAAACCACAAAGAAGTTACCTCAAAATATGACACCTATAATTTAAAACAATAATATATCAAAAACAACACAAAATACCCACACATTCCAAAAAAAATTTAATTCACAATATCAATTCCCACAGAAGTGAAAACCGGGGTCCATTGGCCACTTGTGGATGTGGTCTCGTTGTAACAGAAGCGGACCGCCTAGAGCACGCAAACAAGAACGGAGCCCAAGAGCTGCACCGGGAATTGAGACCGGAGCAAGAACAACTGCTGCCTGCCACCGCTCACTGCTCACCTTGCCCACTTACCTTGACCGCTAGTATCTGGCTTTAGTTCCTAAAAATAACAACAAAGAAAATAGCTGTAATACAGAGGCACCATTTATACTCCCCCTGCAAAGACAAAGGGTGACTGACCTTCTCGGGGACCCCCCTCACCCGGGACGGGGCCCTCTGCCACGGATTCCATCTGGCTGCATCTGAAAGAACGTGAGGACAAAAGTCAGAGCACTGCAGGATAACTTAACAGCTCCAGATAGCCTTCATCAATCTACAGATCCCATCTAGAGTCCAAATACACCCCACATTACAAATTTCCAGGCCCCAGGACACGCCCCATTCTAGACCTACACCAGGCTATGCAGCAGGGCAGAGCAGCTCCAGCCCAAATACCCAGACACCCGTGACACAGAACAAGACAAACAAGGGGACACAACAGGGGGAGAAAGCTCTGAGCGAGAAGAATGCCCTCAGGGAGCCAGAGACTGCAGAATGAGATGACCTAGCTGAGACTGATGGCGAGCCTCTAAGGCGCAGAGAACCCTGCAGGAACAAGATGCTAACTGAATGACCTATTCCAAGCAAGGCAGAGAAGGATGCCCGAGAATCCTAGCGTCAGAATGCTCTACGGATCTCCGCATCGCTACGAGTCCTAATCTGCTAGAACGCATCCTTGCCGTCACAATTGTCACAAATCACAGCTGTCGAGAACAGCCCAGAACAAGACCTCAAAAGACATCTGACCGGATGCTACTCCAAGGCCTGTCCGGGCTCCCGAGCCAAAGGTAAGAAGGAATCGGCACGGGGCCGAGGAACACAGAGATGAGAGATGCAAAGATGGACGCCCGGGCTTCCGATAAGCCCCTCAAAGGACTAAGGCAAAAGACACAGAAGGCACGACAGACAAGTGACACACCGTGCACCGGCACTGCTCTGCCCTGAGCACTTCAGCACTGTGAGGCTTTTCCTTTATGTGGCCTAAAGGGCCACCCCCATCTCCAAAGCTGCCTCCAAAAGCCCTCCCAGCGCCTCGCTTCCATCCCCTCTCAGGGTCCCGGCCCTCGACTTATCTCTCGGACGTCCGGGGACGAGAATCCACGTCCGGTGCCGAGGAAGGCCGCCTCGCCCGCTGGCAGTTTCCTAGAGTCACCGACTGTGGCCCCTTGCTCAGCTACAATCAAGAACACCAAACATCACTGCAGGATCTTAGCTGCACAGCGGCCAATAACCAATAACAATTCTGCTACTCACCATTCTCCTAAGAACGTCCGCCTCATCTGGCCGCGCCCGGAGGCCGATGCCCTCGCGGCAGGGTCTGCCTGGGTGAAGAGGAGACGAGGTGACGTGGCATCGCTGAAACTCGAGTGGACCCTGGCTCCTCCTCCCTAGCTCCCCGACTTACAGCAACTCCTCGGCCGCTCCTGAAGGCTCCCCGGGTGACACCTTCAAATGTCAAAGATCAAGGCTTCATCACAGATCCGTGCGCTGCTTCCCAAATTCCCACGAGAGTGACGAAGCGGGGGTCTGCGGCCCCGTTGCTGAGGGGGGGTCTCGGCGTAATACGAGCGGACCGCCTAGAGCACGCAAACAAGAACGGAGCCTAAGAGCTGCACCGGGAATTGAGACCGGAGCAAGAACAACTGCTGCCTGCCACCGCTCACTGCTCACCTTGCCCACTTACCTTGACCGCTAGTATCCGGCTTTAGTTCCTAAAAATAACAACAAAGAAAATAGCTGTAATACAGAGGCACCATTTATACTCCCCCTGCAAAGACAAACGGTGACTGACCTTCTCGGGGGACCCCCCTCACCCGGGACGGGGCCCTCTGCCACGGATTCCATCTGGCTGCGTCTGAAAGAACGTGAGGACAAAAGTCAGAGCACTGCAGGATAACTTAACAGCTCCAGATAGCCTTCATCAATCTACAGATCCCATCTAGAGTCCAAATACACCCCACATTACAAATTTCCAGGCCCAGGACACGCCCCATTCTAGACCTACACCAGGCTATGCAGCAGGGCAGAGCAGCTCCAGACCAAATACCCAGACACCCGTGACACAGAACAAGACAAACAAGGGGACACAACAGGGGGAGAAAGCTCTGAGCGAGAAGAATGCCCTCAGGGAGCCAGAGACTGCAGAATGAGATGACCTAGCTGAGACTGATGGCGAGCCTCTAAGGCTCAGAGAACCCTGCAGGAACAAGATGCTAACTGAATGACCTATTCCAAGCAAGGCAGAGAAGGATGCCCGAGAATCCTAGCGTCAGAATGCTCTACGGATCTCCGCATCGCTACGAGTCCTAATCTGCTAGAACGCATCCTTGCCGTCACAATTGTCACAAATCACAGCTGTCGAGAACAGCCCAGAACAAGACCTCAAAAGACATCTGACCGGATGCTACTCCAAGGCCTGTCCGGGCTCCCGAGCCAAAGGTAAGAAGGAATCGGCACGGGGCCGAGGAACACAGAGATGAGAGATGCAAAGATGGACGCCCGGGCTTCCGATAAGCCCCTCAAAGGACTAAGGCAAAAGACACAGAAGGCACGACAGACAAGTGACACACCGTGCACCGGCACTGCTCTGCCCTGAGCACTTCAGCACTGTGAGGCTTTTCCTTTATGTGGCCTAAAGGGCCACCCCCATCTCCAAAGCTGCCTCCAAAAGCCCTCCCAGCGCCTCGCTTCCATCCCCTCTCAGGGTCCCGGCCCTCGACTTATCTCTCGGACGTCCGGGGACGAGAATCCACGTCCGGTGCCGAGGAAGGCCGCCTCGCCCGCTGGCAGTTTCCTAGAGTCACCGACTGTGGCCCCTTGCTCAGCTACAATCAAGAACACCAAACATCACTGCAGGATCTTAGCTGCACAGCGGCCAATAACCAATAACAATTCTGCTACTCACCATTCTCCTAAGAACGTCCGCCTCATCTGGCCGCGCCCGGAGGCCGATGCCCTCGCGGCAGGGTCTGCCTGGGTGAAGAGGAGACGAGGTGACGTGGCATCGCTGAAACTCGAGTGGACCCTGGCTCCTCCTCCCTAGCTCCCCGACTTACAGCAACTCCTCGGCCGCTCCTGAAGGCTCCCCGGGTGACACCTTCAAATGTCAAAGATCAAGGCTTCATCACAGATCCGTGCGCTGCTTCCCAAATTCCCACGAGAGTGACGAAGCGGGGGTCTGCGGCCCCGTTGCTGAGGGGGGTCTCGGCGTAATACGAGCGGACCGCCTAGAGCACGCAAACAAGAACGGAGCCTAAGAGCTGCACCGGGAATTGAGACCGGAGCAAGAACAACTGCTGCCTGCCACCGCTCACTGCTCACCTTGCCCACTTACCTTGACCGCTAGTATCCGGCTTTAGTTCCTAAAAATAACAACAAAGAAAATAGCTGTAATACAGAGGCACCATTTATACTCCCCCTGCAAAGACAAACGGTGACTGACCTTCTCGGGGGACCCCCCTCACCCGGGACGGGGCCCTCTGCCACGGATTCCATCTGGCTGCGTCTGAAAGAACGTGAGGACAAAAGTCAGAGCACTGCAGGATAACTTAACAGCTCCAGATAGCCTTCATCAATCTACAGATCCCATCTAGAGTCCAAATACACCCCACATTACAAATTTCCAGGCCCCAGGACACGCCCCATTCTAGACCTACACCAGGCTATGCAGCAGGGCAGAGCAGCTCCAGACCAAATACCCAGACACCCGTGACACAGAACAAGACAAACAAGGGGACACAACAGGGGGAGAAAGCTCTGAGCGAGAAGAATGCCCTCAGGGAGCCAGAGACTGCAGAATGAGATGACCTAGCTGAGACTGATGGCGAGCCTCTAAGGCGCAGAGAACCCTGCAGGAACAAGATGCTAACTGAATGACCTATTCCAAGCAAGGCAGAGAAGGATGCCCGAGAATCCTAGCGTCAGAATGCTCTACGGATCTCCGCATCGCTACGAGTCCTAATCTGCTAGAACGCATCCTTGCCGTCACAATTGTCACAAATCACAGCTGTCGAGAACAGCCCAGAACAAGACCTCAAAAGACATCTGACCGGATGCTACTCCAAGGCCTGTCCGGGCTCCCGAGCCAAAGGTAAGAAGGAATCGGCACGGGGCCGAGGAACACAGAGATGAGAGATGCAAAGATGGACGCCCGGGCTTCCGATAAGCCCCTCAAAGGACTAAGGCAAAAGACACAGAAGGCACGACAGACAAGTGACACACCGTGCACCGGCACTGCTCTGCCCTGAGCACTTCAGCACTGTGAGGCTTTTCCTTTATGTGGCCTAAAGGGCCACCCCCATCTCCAAAGCTGCCTCCAAAAGCCCTCCCAGCGCCTCGCTTCCATCCCCTCTCAGGGTCCCGGCCCTCGACTTATCTCTCGGACGTCCGGGGACGAGAATCCACGTCCGGTGCCGAGGAAGGCCGCCTCGCCCGCTGGCAGTTTCCTAGAGTCACCGACTGTGGCCCCTTGCTCAGCTACAATCAAGAACACCAAACATCACTGCAGGATCTTAGCTGCACAGCGGCCAATAACCAATAACAATTCTGCTACTCACCATTCTCCTAAGAACGTCCGCCTCATCTGGCCGCGCCCGGAGGCCGATGCCCTCGCGGCAGGGTCTGCCTGGGTGAAGAGGAGACGAGGTGACGTGGCATCGCTGAAACTCGAGTGGACCCTGGCTCCTCCTCCCTAGCTCCCCGACTTACAGCAACTCCTCGGCCGCTCCTGAAGGCTCCCCGGGTGACACCTTCAAATGTCAAAGATCAAGGCTTCATCACAGATCCGTGCGCTGCTTCCCAAATTCCCACGAGAGTGACGAAGCGGGGGTCTGCGGCCCCGTTGCTGAGGGGGGTCTCGGCGTAATACGAGCGGACCGCCTAGAGCACGCAAACAAGAACGGAGCCTAAGAGCTGCACCGGGAATTGAGACCGGAGCAAGAACAACTGCTGCCTGCCACCGCTCACTGCTCACCTTGCCCACTTACCTTGACCGCTAGTATCCGGCTTTAGTTCCTAAAAATAACAACAAAGAAAATAGCTGTAATACAGAGGCACCATTTATACTCCCCCTGCAAAGACAAACGGTGACTGACCTTCTCGGGGGACCCCCCTCACCCGGGACGGGGCCCTCTGCCACGGATTCCATCTGGCTGCGTCTGAAAGAACGTGAGGACAAAAGTCAGAGCACTGCAGGATAACTTAACAGCTCCAGATAGCCTTCATCAATCTACAGATCCCATCTAGAGTCCAAATACACCCCACATTACAAATTTCCAGGCCCCAGGACACGCCCCATTCTAGACCTACACCAGGCTATGCAGCAGGGCAGAGCAGCTCCAGACCAAATACCCAGACACCCGTGACACAGAACAAGACAAACAAGGGGACACAACAGGGGGAGAAAGCTCTGAGCGAGAAGAATGCCCTCAGGGAGCCAGAGACTGCAGAATGAGATGACCTAGCTGAGACTGATGGCGAGCCTCTAAGGCGCAGAGAACCCTGCAGGAACAAGATGCTAACTGAATGACCTATTCCAAGCAAGGCAGAGAAGGATGCCCGAGAATCCTAGCGTCAGAATGCTCTACGGATCTCCGCATCGCTACGAGTCCTAATCTGCTAGAACGCATCCTTGCCGTCACAATTGTCACAAATCACAGCTGTCGAGAACAGCCCAGAACAAGACCTCAAAAGACATCTGACCGGATGCTACTCCAAGGCCTGTCGGGCTCCCGAGCCAAAGGTAAGAAGGAATCGGCACGGGGCCGAGGAACACAGAGATGAGAGATGCAAAGATGGACGCCCGGGCTTCCGATAAGCCCCTCAAAGGACTAAGGCAAAAGACACAGAAGGCACGACAGACAAGTGACACACCGTGCACCGGCACTGCTCTGCCCTGAGCACTTCAGCACTGTGAGGCTTTTCCTTTATGTGGCCTAAAGGGCCACCCCCATCTCCAAAGCTGCCTCCAAAAGCCCTCCCAGCGCCTCGCTTCCATCCCCTCTCAGGGTCCCGGCCCTCGACTTATCTCTCGGACGTCCGGGGACGAGAATCCACGTCCGGTGCCGAGGAAGGCCGCCTCGCCCGCTGGCAGTTTCCTAGAGTCACCGACTGTGGCCCCTTGCTCAGCTACAATCAAGAACACCAAACATCACTGCAGGATCTTAGCTGCACAGCGGCCAATAACCAATAACAATTCTGCTACTCACCATTCTCCTAAGAACGTCCGCCTCATCTGGCCGCGCCCGGAGGCCGATGCCCTCGCGGCAGGGTCTGCCTGGGTGAAGAGGAGACGAGGTGACGTGGCATCGCTGAAACTCGAGTGGACCCTGGCTCCTCCTCCCTAGCTCCCCGACTTACAGCAACTCCTCGGCCGCTCCTGAAGGCTCCCCGGGTGACACCTTCAAATGTCAAAGATCAAGGCTTCATCACAGATCCGTGCGCTGCTTCCCAAATTCCCACGAGAGTGACGAAGCGGGGGTCTGCGGCCCCGTTGCTGAGGGGGGTCTCGGCGTAATACGAGCGGACCGCCTAGAGCACGCAAACAAGAACGGAGCCTAAGAGCTGCACCGGGAATTGAGACCGGAGCAAGAACAACTGCTGCCTGCCACCGCTCACTGCTCACCTTGCCCACTTACCTTGACCGCTAGTATCCGGCTTTAGTTCCTAAAAATAACAACAAAGAAAATAGCTGTAATACAGAGGCACCATTTATACTCCCCCTGCAAAGACAAACGGTGACTGACCTTCTCGGGGGACCCCCCTCACCCGGGACGGGGCCCTCTGCCACGGATTCCATCTGGCTGCGTCTGAAAGAACGTGAGGACAAAAGTCAGAGCACTGCAGGATAACTTAACAGCTCCAGATAGCCTTCATCAATCTACAGATCCCATCTAGAGTCCAAATACACCCCACATTACAAATTTCCAGGCCCCAGGACACGCCCCATTCTAGACCTACACCAGGCTATGCAGCAGGGCAGAGCAGCTCCAGCCAAATACCCAGACACCCGTGACACAGAACAAGACAAACAAGGGGACACAACAGGGGGAGAAAGCTCTGAGCGAGAAGAATGCCCTCAGGGAGCCAGAGACTGCAGAATGAGATGACCTAGCTGAGACTGATGGCGAGCCTCTAAGGCGCAGAGAACCCTGCAGGAACAAGATGCTAACTGAATGACCTATTCCAAGCAAGGCAGAGAAGGATGCCCGAGAATCCTAGCGTCAGAATGCTCTACGGATCTCCGCATCGCTACGAGTCCTAATCTGCTAGAACGCATCCTTGCCGTCACAATTGTCACAAATCACAGCTGTCGAGAACAGCCCAGAACAAGACCTCAAAAGACATCTGACCGGATGCTACTCCAAGGCCTGTCCGGGCTCCCGAGCCAAAGGTAAGAAGGAATCGGCACGGGGCCGAGGAACACAGAGATGAGAGATGCAAAGATGGACGCCCGGGCTTCCGATAAGCCCCTCAAAGGACTAAGGCAAAAGACACAGAAGGCACGACAGACAAGTGACACACCGTGCACCGGCACTGCTCTGCCCTGAGCACTTCAGCACTGTGAGGCTTTTCCTTTAGGTGGCCTAAAGGGCCACCCCCATCTCCAAAGCTGCCTCCAAAAGCCCTCCCAGCGCCTCGCTTCCATCCCCTCTCAGGGTCCCGGCCCTCGACTTATCTCTCGGACGTCCGGGGACGAGAATCCACGTCCGGTGCCGAGGAAGGCCGCCTCGCCCGCTGGCAGTTTCCTAGAGTCACCGACTGTGGCCCCTTGCTCAGCTACAATCAAGAACACCAAACATCACTGCAGGATCTTAGCTGCACAGCGGCCAATAACCAATAACAATTCTGCTACTCACCATTCTCCTAAGAACGTCCGCCTCATCTGGCCGCGCCCGGAGGCCGATGCCCTCGCGGCAGGGTCTGCCTGGGTGAAGAGGAGACGAGGTGACGTGGCATCGCTGAAACTCGAGTGGACCCTGGCTCCTCCTCCCTAGCTCCCCGACTTACAGCAACTCCTCGGCCGCTCCTGAAGGCTCCCCGGGTGACACCTTCAAATGTCAAAGATCAAGGCTTCATCACAGATCCGTGCGCTGCTTCCCAAATTCCCACGAGAGTGACGAAGCGGGGGTCTGCGGCCCCGTTGCTGAGGGGGGTCTCGGCGTAATACGAGCGGACCGCCTAGAGCACGCAAACAAGAACGGAGCCTAAGAGCTGCACCGGGAATTGAGACCGGAGCAAGAACAACTGCTGCCTGCCACCGCTCACTGCTCACCTTGCCCACTTACCTTGACCGCTAGTATCCGGCTTTAGTTCCTAAAAATAACAACAAAGAAAATAGCTGTAATACAGAGGCACCATTTATACTCCCCCTGCAAAGACAAACGGTGACTGACCTTCTCGGGGGACCCCCCTCACCCGGGACGGGGCCCTCTGCCACGGATTCCATCTGGCTGCGTCTGAAAGAACGTGAGGACAAAAGTCAGAGCACTGCAGGATAACTTAACAGCTCCAGATAGCCTTCATCAATCTACAGATCCCATCTAGAGTCCAAATACACCCCACATTACAAATTTCCAGGCCCCAGGACACGCCCCATTCTAGACCTACACCAGGCTATGCAGCAGGGCAGAGCAGCTCCAGCCAAATACCCAGACACCCGTGACACAGAACAAGACAAACAAGGGGACACAACAGGGGGAGAAAGCTCTGAGCGAGAAGAATGCCCTCAGGGAGCCAGAGACTGCAGAATGAGATGACCTAGCTGAGACTGATGGCGAGCCTCTAAGGCTCAGAGAACCCTGCAGGAACAAGATGCTAACTGAATGACCTATTCCAAGCAAGGCAGAGAAGGATGCCCGAGAATCCTAGCGTCAGAATGCTCTACGGATCTCCGCATCGCTACGAGTCCTAATCTGCTAGAACGCATCCTTGCCGTCACAATTGTCACAAATCACAGCTGTCGAGAACAGCCCAGAACAAGACCTCAAAAGACATCTGACCGGATGCTACTCCAAGGCCTGTCCGGGCTCCCGAGCCAAAGGTAAGAAGGAATCGGCACGGGGCCGAGGAACACAGAGATGAGAGATGCAAAGATGGACGCCCGGGCTTCCGATAAGCCCCTCAAAGGACTAAGGCAAAAGACACAGAAGGCACGACAGACAAGTGACACACCGTGCACCGGCACTGCTCTGCCCTGAGCACTTCAGCACTGTGAGGCTTTTCCTTTAGGTGGCCTAAAGGGCCACCCCCATCTCCAAAGCTGCCTCCAAAAGCCCTCCCAGCGCCTCGCTTCCATCCCCTCTCAGGGTCCCGGCCCTCGACTTATCTCTCGGACGTCCGGGGACGAGAATCCACGTCCGGTGCCGAGGAAGGCCGCCTCGCCCGCTGGCAGTTTCCTAGAGTCACCGACTGTGGCCCCTTGCTCAGCTACAATCAAGAACACCAAACATCACTGCAGGATCTTAGCTGCACAGCGGCCAATAACCAATAACAATTCTGCTACTCACCATTCTCCTAAGAACGTCCGCCTCATCTGGCCGCGCCCGGAGGCCGATGCCCTCGCGGCAGGGTCTGCCTGGGTGAAGAGGAGACGAGGTGACGTGGCATCGCTGAAACTCGAGTGGACCCTGGCTCCTCCTCCCTAGCTCCCCGACTTACAGCAACTCCTCGGCCGCTCCTGAAGGCTCCCCGGGTGACACCTTCAAATGTCAAAGATCAAGGCTTCATCACAGATCCGTGCGCTGCTTCCCAAATTCCCACGAGAGTGACGAAGCGGGGGTCTGCGGCCCCGTTGCTGAGGGGGGTCTCGGCGTAATACGAGCGGACCGCCTAGAGCACGCAAACAAGAACGGAGCCTAAGAGCTGCACCGGGAATTGAGACCGGAGCAAGAACAACTGCTGCCTGCCACCGCTCACTGCTCACCTTGCCCACTTACCTTGACCGCTAGTATCCGGCTTTAGTTCCTAAAAATAACAACAAAGAAAATAGCTGTAATACAGAGGCACCATTTATACTCCCCCTGCAAAGACAAACGGTGACTGACCTTCTCGGGGGACCCCCCTCACCCGGGACGGGGCCCTCTGCCACGGATTCCATCTGGCTGCGTCTGAAAGAACGTGAGGACAAAAGTCAGAGCACTGCAGGATAACTTAACAGCTCCAGATAGCCTTCATCAATCTACAGATCCCATCTAGAGTCCAAATACACCCCACATTACAAATTTCCAGGCCCCAGGACACGCCCCATTCTAGACCTACACCAGGCTATGCAGCAGGGCAGAGCAGCTCCACGCCAAATACCCAGACACCCGTGACACAGAACAAGACAAACAAGGGGACACAACAGGGGGAGAAAGCTCTGAGCGAGAAGAATGCCCTCAGGGAGCCAGAGACTGCAGAATGAGATGACCTAGCTGAGACTGATGGCGAGCCTCTAAGGCGCAGAGAACCCTGCAGGAACAAGATGCTAACTGAATGACCTATTCCAAGCAAGGCAGAGAAGGATGCCCGAGAATCCTAGCGTCAGAATGCTCTACGGATCTCCGCATCGCTACGAGTCCTAATCTGCTAGAACGCATCCTTGCCGTCACAATTGTCACAAATCACAGCTGTCGAGAACAGCCCAGAACAAGACCTCAAAAGACATCTGACCGGATGCTACTCCAAGGCCTGTCCGGGCTCCCGAGCCAAAGGTAAGAAGGAATCGGCACGGGGCCGAGGAACACAGAGATGAGAGATGCAAAGATGGACGCCCGGGCTTCCGATAAGCCCCTCAAAGGACTAAGGCAAAAGACACAGAAGGCACGACAGACAAGTGACACACCGTGCACCGGCACTGCTCTGCCCTGAGCACTTCAGCACTGTGAGGCTTTTCCTTTAGGTGGCCTAAAGGGCCACCCCCATCTCCAAAGCTGCCTCCAAAAGCCCTCCCAGCGCCTCGCTTCCATCCCCTCTCAGGGTCCCGGCCCTCGACTTATCTCTCGGACGTCCGGGGACGAGAATCCACGTCCGGTGCCGAGGAAGGCCGCCTCGCCCGCTGGCAGTTTCCTAGAGTCACCGACTGTGGCCCCTTGCTCAGCTACAATCAAGAACACCAAACATCACTGCAGGATCTTAGCTGCACAGCGGCCAATAACCAATAACAATTCTGCTACTCACCATTCTCCTAAGAACGTCCGCCTCATCTGGCCGCGCCCGGAGGCCGATGCCCTCGCGGCAGGGTCTGCCTGGGTGAAGAGGAGACGAGGTGACGTGGCATCGCTGAAACTCGAGTGGACCCTGGCTCCTCCTCCCTAGCTCCCCGACTTACAGCAACTCCTCGGCCGCTCCTGAAGGCTCCCCGGGTGACACCTTCAAATGTCAAAGATCAAGGCTTCATCACAGATCCGTGCGCTGCTTCCCAAATTCCCACGAGAGTGACGAAGCGGGGGTCTGCGGCCCCGTTGCTGAGGGGGGTCTCGGCGTAATACGAGCGGACCGCCTAGAGCACGCAAACAAGAACGGAGCCTAAGAGCTGCACCGGGAATTGAGACCGGAGCAAGAACAACTGCTGCCTGCCACCGCTCACTGCTCACCTTGCCCACTTACCTTGACCGCTAGTATCCGGCTTTAGTTCCTAAAAATAACAACAAAGAAAATAGCTGTAATACAGAGGCACCATTTATACTCCCCCTGCAAAGACAAACGGTGACTGACCTTCTCGGGGGACCCCCCTCACCCGGGACGGGGCCCTCTGCCACGGATTCCATCTGGCTGCGTCTGAAAGAACGTGAGGACAAAAGTCAGAGCACTGCAGGATAACTTAACAGCTCCAGATAGCCTTCATCAATCTACAGATCCCATCTAGAGTCCAAATACACCCCACATTACAAATTTCCAGGCCCCAGGACACGCCCCATTCTAGACCTACACCAGGCTATGCAGCAGGGCAGAGCAGCTCCAGCCAAATACCCAGACACCCGTGACACAGAACAAGACAAACAAGGGGACACAACAGGGGGAGAAAGCTCTGAGCGAGAAGAATGCCCTCAGGGAGCCAGAGACTGCAGAATGAGATGACCTAGCTGAGACTGATGGCGAGCCTCTAAGGCGCAGAGAACCCTGCAGGAACAAGATGCTAACTGAATGACCTATTCCAAGCAAGGCAGAGAAGGATGCCCGAGAATCCTAGCGTCAGAATGCTCTACGGATCTCCGCATCGCTACGAGTCCTAATCTGCTAGAACGCATCCTTGCCGTCACAATTGTCACAAATCACAGCTGTCGAGAACAGCCCAGAACAAGACCTCAAAAGACATCTGACCGGATGCTACTCCAAGGCCTGTCCGGGCTCCCGAGCCAAAGGTAAGAAGGAATCGGCACGGGGCCGAGGAACACAGAGATGAGAGATGCAAAGATGGACGCCCGGGCTTCCGATAAGCCCCTCAAAGGACTAAGGCAAAAGACACAGAAGGCACGACAGACAAGTGACACACCGTGCACCGGCACTGCTCTGCCCTGAGCACTTCAGCACTGTGAGGCTTTTCCTTTAGGTGGCCTAAAGGGCCACCCCCATCTCCAAAGCTGCCTCCAAAAGCCCTCCCAGCGCCTCGCTTCCATCCCCTCTCAGGGTCCCGGCCCTCGACTTATCTCTCGGACGTCCGGGGACGAGAATCCACGTCCGGTGCCGAGGAAGGCCGCCTCGCCCGCTGGCAGTTTCCTAGAGTCACCGACTGTGGCCCCTTGCTCAGCTACAATCAAGAACACCAAACATCACTGCAGGATCTTAGCTGCACAGCGGCCAATAACCAATAACAATTCTGCTACTCACCATTCTCCTAAGAACGTCCGCCTCATCTGGCCGCGCCCGGAGGCCGATGCCCTCGCGGCAGGGTCTGCCTGGGTGAAGAGGAGACGAGGTGACGTGGCATCGCTGAAACTCGAGTGGACCCTGGCTCCTCCTCCCTAGCTCCCCGACTTACAGCAACTCCTCGGCCGCTCCTGAAGGCTCCCCGGGTGACACCTTCAAATGTCAAAGATCAAGGCTTCATCACAGATCCGTGCGCTGCTTCCCAAATTCCCACGAGAGTGACGAAGCGGGGGTCTGCGGCCCCGTTGCTGAGGGGGGTCTCGGCGTAATACGAGCGGACCGCCTAGAGCACGCAAACAAGAACGGAGCCTAAGAGCTGCACCGGGAATTGAGACCGGAGCAAGAACAACTGCTGCCTGCCACCGCTCACTGCTCACCTTGCCCACTTACCTTGACCGCTAGTATCCGGCTTTAGTTCCTAAAAATAACAACAAAGAAAATAGCTGTAATACAGAGGCACCATTTATACTCCCCCTGCAAAGACAAACGGTGACTGACCTTCTCGGGGGACCCCCCTCACCCGGGACGGGGCCCTCTGCCACGGATTCCATCTGGCTGCGTCTGAAAGAACGTGAGGACAAAAGTCAGAGCACTGCAGGATAACTTAACAGCTCCAGATAGCCTTCATCAATCTACAGATCCCATCTAGAGTCCAAATACACCCCACATTACAAATTTCCAGGCCCCAGGACACGCCCCATTCTAGACCTACACCAGGCTATGCAGCAGGGCAGAGCAGCTCCACGCCAAATACCCAGACACCCGTGACACAGAACAAGACAAACAAGGGGACACAACAGGGGGAGAAAGCTCTGAGCGAGAAGAATGCCCTCAGGGAGCCAGAGACTGCAGAATGAGATGACCTAGCTGAGACTGATGGCGAGCCTCTAAGGCGCAGAGAACCCTGCAGGAACAAGATGCTAACTGAATGACCTATTCCAAGCAAGGCAGAGAAGGATGCCCGAGAATCCTAGCGTCAGAATGCTCTACGGATCTCCGCATCGCTACGAGTCCTAATCTGCTAGAACGCATCCTTGCCGTCACAATTGTCACAAATCACAGCTGTCGAGAACAGCCCAGAACAAGACCTCAAAAGACATCTGACCGGATGCTACTCCAAGGCCTGTCCGGGCTCCCGAGCCAAAGGTAAGAAGGAATCGGCACGGGGCCGAGGAACACAGAGATGAGAGATGCAAAGATGGACGCCCGGGCTTCCGATAAGCCCCTCAAAGGACTAAGGCAAAAGACACAGAAGGCACGACAGACAAGTGACACACCGTGCACCGGCACTGCTCTGCCCTGAGCACTTCAGCACTGTGAGGCTTTTCCTTTAGGTGGCCTAAAGGGCCACCCCCATCTCCAAAGCTGCCTCCAAAAGCCCTCCCAGCGCCTCGCTTCCATCCCCTCTCAGGGTCCCGGCCCTCGACTTATCTCTCGGACGTCCGGGGACGAGAATCCACGTCCGGTGCCGAGGAAGGCCGCCTCGCCCGCTGGCAGTTTCCTAGAGTCACCGACTGTGGCCCCTTGCTCAGCTACAATCAAGAACACCAAACATCACTGCAGGATCTTAGCTGCACAGCGGCCAATAACCAATAACAATTCTGCTACTCACCATTCTCCTAAGAACGTCCGCCTCATCTGGCCGCGCCCGGAGGCCGATGCCCTCGCGGCAGGGTCTGCCTGGGTGAAGAGGAGACGAGGTGACGTGGCATCGCTGAAACTCGAGTGGACCCTGGCTCCTCCTCCCTAGCTCCCCGACTTACAGCAACTCCTCGGCCGCTCCTGAAGGCTCCCCGGGTGACACCTTCAAATGTCAAAGATCAAGGCTTCATCACAGATCCGTGCGCTGCTTCCCAAATTCCCACGAGAGTGACGAAGCGGGGGTCTGCGGCCCCGTTGCTGAGGGGGGTCTCGGCGTAATACGAGCGGACCGCCTAGAGCACGCAAACAAGAACGGAGCCTAAGAGCTGCACCGGGAATTGAGACCGGAGCAAGAACAACTGCTGCCTGCCACCGCTCACTGCTCACCTTGCCCACTTACCTTGACCGCTAGTATCCGGCTTTAGTTCCTAAAAATAACAACAAAGAAAATAGCTGTAATACAGAGGCACCATTTATACTCCCCCTGCAAAGACAAACGGTGACTGACCTTCTCGGGGGACCCCCCTCACCCGGGACGGGGCCCTCTGCCACGGATTCCATCTGGCTGCGTCTGAAAGAACGTGAGGACAAAAGTCAGAGCACTGCAGGATAACTTAACAGCTCCAGATAGCCTTCATCAATCTACAGATCCCATCTAGAGTCCAAATACACCCCACATTACAAATTTCCAGGCCCCAGGACACGCCCCATTCTAGACCTACACCAGGCTATGCAGCAGGGCAGAGCAGCTCCACGCCAAATACCCAGACACCCGTGACACAGAACAAGACAAACAAGGGGACACAACAGGGGGAGAAAGCTCTGAGCGAGAAGAATGCCCTCAGGGAGCCAGAGACTGCAGAATGAGATGACCTAGCTGAGACTGATGGCGAGCCTCTAAGGCGCAGAGAACCCTGCAGGAACAAGATGCTAACTGAATGACCTATTCCAAGCAAGGCAGAGAAGGATGCCCGAGAATCCTAGCGTCAGAATGCTCTACGGATCTCCGCATCGCTACGAGTCCTAATCTGCTAGAACGCATCCTTGCCGTCACAATTGTCACAAATCACAGCTGTCGAGAACAGCCCAGAACAAGACCTCAAAAGACATCTGACCGGATGCTACTCCAAGGCCTGTCCGGGCTCCCGAGCCAAAGGTAAGAAGGAATCGGCACGGGGCCGAGGAACACAGAGATGAGAGATGCAAAGATGGACGCCCGGGCTTCCGATAAGCCCCTCAAAGGACTAAGGCAAAAGACACAGAAGGCACGACAGACAAGTGACACACCGTGCACCGGCACTGCTCTGCCCTGAGCACTTCAGCACTGTGAGGCTTTTCCTTTAGGTGGCCTAAAGGGCCACCCCCATCTCCAAAGCTGCCTCCAAAAGCCCTCCCAGCGCCTCGCTTCCATCCCCTCTCAGGGTCCCGGCCCTCGACTTATCTCTCGGACGTCCGGGGACGAGAATCCACGTCCGGTGCCGAGGAAGGCCGCCTCGCCCGCTGGCAGTTTCCTAGAGTCACCGACTGTGGCCCCTTGCTCAGCTACAATCAAGAACACCAAACATCACTGCAGGATCTTAGCTGCACAGCGGCCAATAACCAATAACAATTCTGCTACTCACCATTCTCCTAAGAACGTCCGCCTCATCTGGCCGCGCCCGGAGGCCGATGCCCTCGCGGCAGGGTCTGCCTGGGTGAAGAGGAGACGAGGTGACGTGGCATCGCTGAAACTCGAGTGGACCCTGGCTCCTCCTCCCTAGCTCCCCGACTTACAGCAACTCCTCGGCCGCTCCTGAAGGCTCCCCGGGTGACACCTTCAAATGTCAAAGATCAAGGCTTCATCACAGATCCGTGCGCTGCTTCCCAAATTCCCACGAGAGTGACGAAGCGGGGGTCTGCGGCCCCGTTGCTGAGGGGGGTCTCGGCGTAATACGAGCGGACCGCCTAGAGCACGCAAACAAGAACGGAGCCTAAGAGCTGCACCGGGAATTGAGACCGGAGCAAGAACAACTGCTGCCTGCCACCGCTCACTGCTCACCTTGCCCACTTACCTTGACCGCTAGTACCCGGCTTTAGTTCCTAAAAATAACAACAAAGAAAATAGCTGTAATACAGAGGCACCATTTATACTCCCCCTGCAAAGACAAACGGTGACTGACCTTCTCGGGGGACCCCCCTCACCCGGGACGGGGCCCTCTGCCACGGATTCCATCTGGCTGCGTCTGAAAGAACGTGAGGACAAAAGTCAGAGCACTGCAGGATAACTTAACAGCTCCAGATAGCCTTCATCAATCTACAGATCCCATCTAGAGTCCAAATACACCCCACATTACAAATTTCCAGGCCCCAGGACACGCCCCATTCTAGACCTACACCAGGCTATGCAGCAGGGCAGAGCAGCTCCACGCCAAATACCCAGACACCCGTGACACAGAACAAGACAAACAAGGGGACACAACAGGGGGAGAAAGCTCTGAGCGAGAAGAATGCCCTCAGGGAGCCAGAGACTGCAGAATGAGATGACCTAGCTGAGACTGATGGCGAGCCTCTAAGGCGCAGAGAACCCTGCAGGAACAAGATGCTAACTGAATGACCTATTCCAAGCAAGGCAGAGAAGGATGCCCGAGAATCCTAGCGTCAGAATGCTCTACGGATCTCCGCATCGCTACGAGTCCTAATCTGCTAGAACGCATCCTTGCCGTCACAATTGTCACAAATCACAGCTGTCGAGAACAGCCCAGAACAAGACCTCAAAAGACATCTGACCGGATGCTACTCCAAGGCCTGTCCGGGCTCCCGAGCCAAAGGTAAGAAGGAATCGGCACGGGGCCGAGGAACACAGAGATGAGAGATGCAAAGATGGACGCCCGGGCTTCCGATAAGCCCCTCAAAGGACTAAGGCAAAAGACACAGAAGGCACGACAGACAAGTGACACACCGTGCACCGGCACTGCTCTGCCCTGAGCACTTCAGCACTGTGAGGCTTTTCCTTTAGGTGGCCTAAAGGGCCACCCCCATCTCCAAAGCTGCCTCCAAAAGCCCTCCCAGCGCCTCGCTTCCATCCCCTCTCAGGGTCCCGGCCCTCGACTTATCTCTCGGACGTCCGGGGACGAGAATCCACGTCCGGTGCCGAGGAAGGCCGCCTCGCCCGCTGGCAGTTTCCTAGAGTCACCGACTGTGGCCCCTTGCTCAGCTACAATCAAGAACACCAAACATCACTGCAGGATCTTAGCTGCACAGCGGCCAATAACCAATAACAATTCTGCTACTCACCATTCTCCTAAGAACGTCCGCCTCATCTGGCCGCGCCCGGAGGCCGATGCCCTCGCGGCAGGGTCTGCCTGGGTGAAGAGGAGACGAGGTGACGTGGCATCGCTGAAACTCGAGTGGACCCTGGCTCCTCCTCCCTAGCTCCCCGACTTACAGCAACTCCTCGGCCGCTCCTGAAGGCTCCCCGGGTGACACCTTCAAATGTCAAAGATCAAGGCTTCATCACAGATCCGTGCGCTGCTTCCCAAATTCCCACGAGAGTGACGAAGCGGGGGTCTGCGGCCCCGTTGCTGAGGGGGGTCTCGGCGTAATACGAGCGGACCGCCTAGAGCACGCAAACAAGAACGGAGCCTAAGAGCTGCACCGGGAATTGAGACCGGAGCAAGAACAACTGCTGCCTGCCACCGCTCACTGCTCACCTTGCCCACTTACCTTGACCGCTAGTATCCGGCTTTAGTTCCTAAAAATAACAACAAAGAAAATAGCTGTAATACAGAGGCACCATTTATACTCCCCCTGCAAAGACAAACGGTGACTGACCTTCTCGGGGGACCCCCCTCACCCGGGACGGGGCCCTCTGCCACGGATTCCATCTGGCTGCGTCTGAAAGAACGTGAGGACAAAAGTCAGAGCACTGCAGGATAACTTAACAGCTCCAGATAGCCTTCATCAATCTACAGATCCCATCTAGAGTCCAAATACACCCCACATTACAAATTTCCAGGCCCCAGGACACGCCCCATTCTAGACCTACACCAGGCTATGCAGCAGGGCAGAGCAGCTCCACGCCAAATACCCAGACACCCGTGACACAGAACAAGACAAACAAGGGGACACAACAGGGGGAGAAAGCTCTGAGCGAGAAGAATGCCCTCAGGGAGCCAGAGACTGCAGAATGAGATGACCTAGCTGAGACTGATGGCGAGCCTCTAAGGCGCAGAGAACCCTGCAGGAACAAGATGCTAACTGAATGACCTATTCCAAGCAAGGCAGAGAAGGATGCCCGAGAATCCTAGCGTCAGAATGCTCTACGGATCTCCGCATCGCTACGAGTCCTAATCTGCTAGAACGCATCCTTGCCGTCACAATTGTCACAAATCACAGCTGTCGAGAACAGCCCAGAACAAGACCTCAAAAGACATCTGACCGGATGCTACTCCAAGGCCTGTCCGGGCTCCCGAGCCAAAGGTAAGAAGGAATCGGCACGGGGCCGAGGAACACAGAGATGAGAGATGCAAAGATGGACGCCCGGGCTTCCGATAAGCCCCTCAAAGGACTAAGGCAAAAGACACAGAAGGCACGACAGACAAGTGACACACCGTGCACCGGCACTGCTCTGCCCTGAGCACTTCAGCACTGTGAGGCTTTTCCTTTAGGTGGCCTAAAGGGCCACCCCCATCTCCAAAGCTGCCTCCAAAAGCCCTCCCAGCGCCTCGCTTCCATCCCCTCTCAGGGTCCCGGCCCTCGACTTATCTCTCGGACGTCCGGGGACGAGAATCCACGTCCGGTGCCGAGGAAGGCCGCCTCGCCCGCTGGCAGTTTCCTAGAGTCACCGACTGTGGCCCCTTGCTCAGCTACAATCAAGAACACCAAACATCACTGCAGGATCTTAGCTGCACAGCGGCCAATAACCAATAACAATTCTGCTACTCACCATTCTCCTAAGAACGTCCGCCTCATCTGGCCGCGCCCGGAGGCCGATGCCCTCGCGGCAGGGTCTGCCTGGGTGAAGAGGAGACGAGGTGACGTGGCATCGCTGAAACTCGAGTGGACCCTGGCTCCTCCTCCCTAGCTCCCCGACTTACAGCAACTCCTCGGCCGCTCCTGAAGGCTCCCCGGGTGACACCTTCAAATGTCAAAGATCAAGGCTTCATCACAGATCCGTGCGCTGCTTCCCAAATTCCCACGAGAGTGACGAAGCGGGGGTCTGCGGCCCCGTTGCTGAGGGGGGTCTCGGCGTAATACGAGCGGACCGCCTAGAGCACGCAAACAAGAACGGAGCCTAAGAGCTGCACCGGGAATTGAGACCGGAGCAAGAACAACTGCTGCCTGCCACCGCTCACTGCTCACCTTGCCCACTTACCTTGACCGCTAGTACCCGGCTTTAGTTCCTAAAAATAACAACAAAGAAAATAGCTGTAATACAGAGGCACCATTTATACTCCCCCTGCAAAGACAAACGGTGACTGACCTTCTCGGGGGACCCCCCTCACCCGGGACGGGGCCCTCTGCCACGGATTCCATCTGGCTGCGTCTGAAAGAACGTGAGGACAAAAGTCAGAGCACTGCAGGATAACTTAACAGCTCCAGATAGCCTTCATCAATCTACAGATCCCATCTAGAGTCCAAATACACCCCACATTACAAATTTCCAGGCCCCAGGACACGCCCCATTCTAGACCTACACCAGGCTATGCAGCAGGGCAGAGCAGCTCCACGCCAAATACCCAGACACCCGTGACACAGAACAAGACAAACAAGGGGACACAACAGGGGGAGAAAGCTCTGAGCGAGAAGAATGCCCTCAGGGAGCCAGAGACTGCAGAATGAGATGACCTAGCTGAGACTGATGGCGAGCCTCTAAGGCGCAGAGAACCCTGCAGGAACAAGATGCTAACTGAATGACCTATTCCAAGCAAGGCAGAGAAGGATGCCCGAGAATCCTAGCGTCAGAATGCTCTACGGATCTCCGCATCGCTACGAGTCCTAATCTGCTAGAACGCATCCTTGCCGTCACAATTGTCACAAATCACAGCTGTCGAGAACAGCCCAGAACAAGACCTCAAAAGACATCTGACCGGATGCTACTCCAAGGCCTGTCCGGGCTCCCGAGCCAAAGGTAAGAAGGAATCGGCACGGGGCCGAGGAACACAGAGATGAGAGATGCAAAGATGGACGCCCGGGCTTCCGATAAGCCCCTCAAAGGACTAAGGCAAAAGACACAGAAGGCACGACAGACAAGTGACACACCGTGCACCGGCACTGCTCTGCCCTGAGCACTTCAGCACTGTGAGGCTTTTCCTTTAGGTGGCCTAAAGGGCCACCCCCATCTCCAAAGCTGCCTCCAAAAGCCCTCCCAGCGCCTCGCTTCCATCCCCTCTCAGGGTCCCGGCCCTCGACTTATCTCTCGGACGTCCGGGGACGAGAATCCACGTCCGGTGCCGAGGAAGGCCGCCTCGCCCGCTGGCAGTTTCCTAGAGTCACCGACTGTGGCCCCTTGCTCAGCTACAATCAAGAACACCAAACATCACTGCAGGATCTTAGCTGCACAGCGGCCAATAACCAATAACAATTCTGCTACTCACCATTCTCCTAAGAACGTCCGCCTCATCTGGCCGCGCCCGGAGGCCGATGCCCTCGCGGCAGGGTCTGCCTGGGTGAAGAGGAGACGAGGTGACGTGGCATCGCTGAAACTCGAGTGGACCCTGGCTCCTCCTCCCTAGCTCCCCGACTTACAGCAACTCCTCGGCCGCTCCTGAAGGCTCCCCGGGTGACACCTTCAAATGTCAAAGATCAAGGCTTCATCACAGATCCGTGCGCTGCTTCCCAAATTCCCACGAGAGTGACGAAGCGGGGGTCTGCGGCCCCGTTGCTGAGGGGGGTCTCGGCGTAATACGAGCGGACCGCCTAGAGCACGCAAACAAGAACGGAGCCTAAGAGCTGCACCGGGAATTGAGACCGGAGCAAGAACAACTGCTGCCTGCCACCGCTCACTGCTCACCTTGCCCACTTACCTTGACCGCTAGTATCCGGCTTTAGTTCCTAAAAATAACAACAAAGAAAATAGCTGTAATACAGAGGCACCATTTATACTCCCCCTGCAAAGACAAACGGTGACTGACCTTCTCGGGGGACCCCCCTCACCCGGGACGGGGCCCTCTGCCACGGATTCCATCTGGCTGCGTCTGAAAGAACGTGAGGACAAAAGTCAGAGCACTGCAGGATAACTTAACAGCTCCAGATAGCCTTCATCAATCTACAGATCCCATCTAGAGTCCAAATACACCCCACATTACAAATTTCCAGGCCCCAGGACACGCCCCATTCTAGACCTACACCAGGCTATGCAGCAGGGCAGAGCAGCTCCACGCCAAATACCCAGACACCCGTGACACAGAACAAGACAAACAAGGGGACACAACAGGGGGAGAAAGCTCTGAGCGAGAAGAATGCCCTCAGGGAGCCAGAGACTGCAGAATGAGATGACCTAGCTGAGACTGATGGCGAGCCTCTAAGGCGCAGAGAACCCTGCAGGAACAAGATGCTAACTGAATGACCTATTCCAAGCAAGGCAGAGAAGGATGCCCGAGAATCCTAGCGTCAGAATGCTCTACGGATCTCCGCATCGCTACGAGTCCTAATCTGCTAGAACGCATCCTTGCCGTCACAATTGTCACAAATCACAGCTGTCGAGAACAGCCCAGAACAAGACCTCAAAAGACATCTGACCGGATGCTACTCCAAGGCCTGTCCGGGCTCCCGAGCCAAAGGTAAGAAGGAATCGGCACGGGGCCGAGGAACACAGAGATGAGAGATGCAAAGATGGACGCCCGGGCTTCCGATAAGCCCCTCAAAGGACTAAGGCAAAAGACACAGAAGGCACGACAGACAAGTGACACACCGTGCACCGGCACTGCTCTGCCCTGAGCACTTCAGCACTGTGAGGCTTTTCCTTTAGGTGGCCTAAAGGGCCACCCCCATCTCCAAAGCTGCCTCCAAAAGCCCTCCCAGCGCCTCGCTTCCATCCCCTCTCAGGGTCCCGGCCCTCGACTTATCTCTCGGACGTCCGGGGACGAGAATCCACGTCCGGTGCCGAGGAAGGCCGCCTCGCCCGCTGGCAGTTTCCTAGAGTCACCGACTGTGGCCCCTTGCTCAGCTACAATCAAGAACACCAAACATCACTGCAGGATCTTAGCTGCACAGCGGCCAATAACCAATAACAATTCTGCTACTCACCATTCTCCTAAGAACGTCCGCCTCATCTGGCCGCGCCCGGAGGCCGATGCCCTCGCGGCAGGGTCTGCCTGGGTGAAGAGGAGACGAGGTGACGTGGCATCGCTGAAACTCGAGTGGACCCTGGCTCCTCCTCCCTAGCTCCCCGACTTACAGCAACTCCTCGGCCGCTCCTGAAGGCTCCCCGGGTGACACCTTCAAATGTCAAAGATCAAGGCTTCATCACAGATCCGTGCGCTGCTTCCCAAATTCCCACGAGAGTGACGAAGCGGGGGTCTGCGGCCCCGTTGCTGAGGGGGGTCTCGGCGTAATACGAGCGGACCGCCTAGAGCACGCAAACAAGAACGGAGCCTAAGAGCTGCACCGGGAATTGAGACCGGAGCAAGAACAACTGCTGCCTGCCACCGCTCACTGCTCACCTTGCCCACTTACCTTGACCGCTAGTACCCGGCTTTAGTTCCTAAAAATAACAACAAAGAAAATAGCTGTAATACAGAGGCACCATTTATACTCCCCCTGCAAAGACAAACGGTGACTGACCTTCTCGGGGGACCCCCCTCACCCGGGACGGGGCCCTCTGCCACGGATTCCATCTGGCTGCGTCTGAAAGAACGTGAGGACAAAAGTCAGAGCACTGCAGGATAACTTAACAGCTCCAGATAGCCTTCATCAATCTACAGATCCCATCTAGAGTCCAAATACACCCCACATTACAAATTTCCAGGCCCCAGGACACGCCCCATTCTAGACCTACACCAGGCTATGCAGCAGGGCAGAGCAGCTCCACGCCAAATACCCAGACACCCGTGACACAGAACAAGACAAACAAGGGGACACAACAGGGGGAGAAAGCTCTGAGCGAGAAGAATGCCCTCAGGGAGCCAGAGACTGCAGAATGAGATGACCTAGCTGAGACTGATGGCGAGCCTCTAAGGCGCAGAGAACCCTGCAGGAACAAGATGCTAACTGAATGACCTATTCCAAGCAAGGCAGAGAAGGATGCCCGAGAATCCTAGCGTCAGAATGCTCTACGGATCTCCGCATCGCTACGAGTCCTAATCTGCTAGAACGCATCCTTGCCGTCACAATTGTCACAAATCACAGCTGTCGAGAACAGCCCAGAACAAGACCTCAAAAGACATCTGACCGGATGCTACTCCAAGGCCTGTCCGGGCTCCCGAGCCAAAGGTAAGAAGGAATCGGCACGGGGCCGAGGAACACAGAGATGAGAGATGCAAAGATGGACGCCCGGGCTTCCGATAAGCCCCTCAAAGGACTAAGGCAAAAGACACAGAAGGCACGACAGACAAGTGACACACCGTGCACCGGCACTGCTCTGCCCTGAGCACTTCAGCACTGTGAGGCTTTTCCTTTAGGTGGCCTAAAGGGCCACCCCCATCTCCAAAGCTGCCTCCAAAAGCCCTCCCAGCGCCTCGCTTCCATCCCCTCTCAGGGTCCCGGCCCTCGACTTATCTCTCGGACGTCCGGGGACGAGAATCCACGTCCGGTGCCGAGGAAGGCCGCCTCGCCCGCTGGCAGTTTCCTAGAGTCACCGACTGTGGCCCCTTGCTCAGCTACAATCAAGAACACCAAACATCACTGCAGGATCTTAGCTGCACAGCGGCCAATAACCAATAACAATTCTGCTACTCACCATTCTCCTAAGAACGTCCGCCTCATCTGGCCGCGCCCGGAGGCCGATGCCCTCGCGGCAGGGTCTGCCTGGGTGAAGAGGAGACGAGGTGACGTGGCATCGCTGAAACTCGAGTGGACCCTGGCTCCTCCTCCCTAGCTCCCCGACTTACAGCAACTCCTCGGCCGCTCCTGAAGGCTCCCCGGGTGACACCTTCAAATGTCAAAGATCAAGGCTTCATCACAGATCCGTGCGCTGCTTCCCAAATTCCCACGAGAGTGACGAAGCGGGGGTCTGCGGCCCCGTTGCTGAGGGGGGTCTCGGCGTAATACGAGCGGACCGCCTAGAGCACGCAAACAAGAACGGAGCCTAAGAGCTGCACCGGGAATTGAGACCGGAGCAAGAACAACTGCTGCCTGCCACCGCTCACTGCTCACCTTGCCCACTTACCTTGACCGCTAGTACCGGCTTTAGTTCCTAAAAATAACAACAAAGAAAATAGCTGTAATACAGAGGCACCATTTATACTCCCCCTGCAAAGACAAACGGTGACTGACCTTCTCGGGGGACCCCCCTCACCCGGGACGGGGCCCTCTGCCACGGATTCCATCTGGCTGCGTCTGAAAGAACGTGAGGACAAAAGTCAGAGCACTGCAGGATAACTTAACAGCTCCAGATAGCCTTCATCAATCTACAGATCCCATCTAGAGTCCAAATACACCCCACATTACAAATTTCCAGGCCCCAGGACACGCCCCATTCTAGACCTACACCAGGCTATGCAGCAGGGCAGAGCAGCTCCACGCCAAATACCCAGACACCCGTGACACAGAACAAGACAAACAAGGGGACACAACAGGGGGAGAAAGCTCTGAGCGAGAAGAATGCCCTCAGGGAGCCAGAGACTGCAGAATGAGATGACCTAGCTGAGACTGATGGCGAGCCTCTAAGGCGCAGAGAACCCTGCAGGAACAAGATGCTAACTGAATGACCTATTCCAAGCAAGGCAGAGAAGGATGCCCGAGAATCCTAGCGTCAGAATGCTCTACGGATCTCCGCATCGCTACGAGTCCTAATCTGCTAGAACGCATCCTTGCCGTCACAATTGTCACAAATCACAGCTGTCGAGAACAGCCCAGAACAAGACCTCAAAAGACATCTGACCGGATGCTACTCCAAGGCCTGTCCGGGCTCCCGAGCCAAAGGTAAGAAGGAATCGGCACGGGGCCGAGGAACACAGAGATGAGAGATGCAAAGATGGACGCCCGGGCTTCCGATAAGCCCCTCAAAGGACTAAGGCAAAAGACACAGAAGGCACGACAGACAAGTGACACACCGTGCACCGGCACTGCTCTGCCCTGAGCACTTCAGCACTGTGAGGCTTTTCCTTTAGGTGGCCTAAAGGGCCACCCCCATCTCCAAAGCTGCCTCCAAAAGCCCTCCCAGCGCCTCGCTTCCATCCCCTCTCAGGGTCCCGGCCCTCGACTTATCTCTCGGACGTCCGGGGACGAGAATCCACGTCCGGTGCCGAGGAAGGCCGCCTCGCCCGCTGGCAGTTTCCTAGAGTCACCGACTGTGGCCCCTTGCTCAGCTACAATCAAGAACACCAAACATCACTGCAGGATCTTAGCTGCACAGCGGCCAATAACCAATAACAATTCTGCTACTCACCATTCTCCTAAGAACGTCCGCCTCATCTGGCCGCGCCCGGAGGCCGATGCCCTCGCGGCAGGGTCTGCCTGGGTGAAGAGGAGACGAGGTGACGTGGCATCGCTGAAACTCGAGTGGACCCTGGCTCCTCCTCCCTAGCTCCCCGACTTACAGCAACTCCTCGGCCGCTCCTGAAGGCTCCCCGGGTGACACCTTCAAATGTCAAAGATCAAGGCTTCATCACAGATCCGTGCGCTGCTTCCCAAATTCCCACGAGAGTGACGAAGCGGGGGTCTGCGGCCCCGTTGCTGAGGGGGGTCTCGGCGTAATACGAGCGGACCGCCTAGAGCACGCAAACAAGAACGGAGCCTAAGAGCTGCACCGGGAATTGAGACCGGAGCAAGAACAACTGCTGCCTGCCACCGCTCACTGCTCACCTTGCCCACTTACCTTGACCGCTAGTACCCGGCTTTAGTTCCTAAAAATAACAACAAAGAAAATAGCTGTAATACAGAGGCACCATTTATACTCCCCCTGCAAAGACAAACGGTGACTGACCTTCTCGGGGGACCCCCCTCACCCGGGACGGGGCCCTCTGCCACGGATTCCATCTGGCTGCGTCTGAAAGAACGTGAGGACAAAAGTCAGAGCACTGCAGGATAACTTAACAGCTCCAGATAGCCTTCATCAATCTACAGATCCCATCTAGAGTCCAAATACACCCCACATTACAAATTTCCAGGCCCCAGGACACGCCCCATTCTAGACCTACACCAGGCTATGCAGCAGGGCAGAGCAGCTCCACGCCAAATACCCAGACACCCGTGACACAGAACAAGACAAACAAGGGGACACAACAGGGGGAGAAAGCTCTGAGCGAGAAGAATGCCCTCAGGGAGCCAGAGACTGCAGAATGAGATGACCTAGCTGAGACTGATGGCGAGCCTCTAAGGCGCAGAGAACCCTGCAGGAACAAGATGCTAACTGAATGACCTATTCCAAGCAAGGCAGAGAAGGATGCCCGAGAATCCTAGCGTCAGAATGCTCTACGGATCTCCGCATCGCTACGAGTCCTAATCTGCTAGAACGCATCCTTGCCGTCACAATTGTCACAAATCACAGCTGTCGAGAACAGCCCAGAACAAGACCTCAAAAGACATCTGACCGGATGCTACTCCAAGGCCTGTCCGGGCTCCCGAGCCAAAGGTAAGAAGGAATCGGCACGGGGCCGAGGAACACAGAGATGAGAGATGCAAAGATGGACGCCCGGGCTTCCGATAAGCCCCTCAAAGGACTAAGGCAAAAGACACAGAAGGCACGACAGACAAGTGACACACCGTGCACCGGCACTGCTCTGCCCTGAGCACTTCAGCACTGTGAGGCTTTTCCTTTAGGTGGCCTAAAGGGCCACCCCCATCTCCAAAGCTGCCTCCAAAAGCCCTCCCAGCGCCTCGCTTCCATCCCCTCTCAGGGTCCCGGCCCTCGACTTATCTCTCGGACGTCCGGGGACGAGAATCCACGTCCGGTGCCGAGGAAGGCCGCCTCGCCCGCTGGCAGTTTCCTAGAGTCACCGACTGTGGCCCCTTGCTCAGCTACAATCAAGAACACCAAACATCACTGCAGGATCTTAGCTGCACAGCGGCCAATAACCAATAACAATTCTGCTACTCACCATTCTCCTAAGAACGTCCGCCTCATCTGGCCGCGCCCGGAGGCCGATGCCCTCGCGGCAGGGTCTGCCTGGGTGAAGAGGAGACGAGGTGACGTGGCATCGCTGAAACTCGAGTGGACCCTGGCTCCTCCTCCCTAGCTCCCCGACTTACAGCAACTCCTCGGCCGCTCCTGAAGGCTCCCCGGGTGACACCTTCAAATGTCAAAGATCAAGGCTTCATCACAGATCCGTGCGCTGCTTCCCAAATTCCCACGAGAGTGACGAAGCGGGGGTCTGCGGCCCCGTTGCTGAGGGGGGTCTCGGCGTAATACGAGCGGACCGCCTAGAGCACGCAAACAAGAACGGAGCCTAAGAGCTGCACCGGGAATTGAGACCGGAGCAAGAACAACTGCTGCCTGCCACCGCTCACTGCTCACCTTGCCCACTTACCTTGACCGCTAGTACCCGGCTTTAGTTCCTAAAAATAACAACAAAGAAAATAGCTGTAATACAGAGGCACCATTTATACTCCCCCTGCAAAGACAAACGGTGACTGACCTTCTCGGGGGACCCCCCTCACCCGGGACGGGGCCCTCTGCCACGGATTCCATCTGGCTGCGTCTGAAAGAACGTGAGGACAAAAGTCAGAGCACTGCAGGATAACTTAACAGCTCCAGATAGCCTTCATCAATCTACAGATCCCATCTAGAGTCCAAATACACCCCACATTACAAATTTCCAGGCCCCAGGACACGCCCCATTCTAGACCTACACCAGGCTATGCAGCAGGGCAGAGCAGCTCCACGCCAAATACCCAGACACCCGTGACACAGAACAAGACAAACAAGGGGACACAACAGGGGGAGAAAGCTCTGAGCGAGAAGAATGCCCTCAGGGAGCCAGAGACTGCAGAATGAGATGACCTAGCTGAGACTGATGGCGAGCCTCTAAGGCGCAGAGAACCCTGCAGGAACAAGATGCTAACTGAATGACCTATTCCAAGCAAGGCAGAGAAGGATGCCCGAGAATCCTAGCGTCAGAATGCTCTACGGATCTCCGCATCGCTACGAGTCCTAATCTGCTAGAACGCATCCTTGCCGTCACAATTGTCACAAATCACAGCTGTCGAGAACAGCCCAGAACAAGACCTCAAAAGACATCTGACCGGATGCTACTCCAAGGCCTGTCCGGGCTCCCGAGCCAAAGGTAAGAAGGAATCGGCACGGGGCCGAGGAACACAGAGATGAGAGATGCAAAGATGGACGCCCGGGCTTCCGATAAGCCCCTCAAAGGACTAAGGCAAAAGACACAGAAGGCACGACAGACAAGTGACACACCGTGCACCGGCACTGCTCTGCCCTGAGCACTTCAGCACTGTGAGGCTTTTCCTTTAGGTGGCCTAAAGGGCCACCCCCATCTCCAAAGCTGCCTCCAAAAGCCCTCCCAGCGCCTCGCTTCCATCCCCTCTCAGGGTCCCGGCCCTCGACTTATCTCTCGGACGTCCGGGGACGAGAATCCACGTCCGGTGCCGAGGAAGGCCGCCTCGCCCGCTGGCAGTTTCCTAGAGTCACCGACTGTGGCCCCTTGCTCAGCTACAATCAAGAACACCAAACATCACTGCAGGATCTTAGCTGCACAGCGGCCAATAACCAATAACAATTCTGCTACTCACCATTCTCCTAAGAACGTCCGCCTCATCTGGCCGCGCCCGGAGGCCGATGCCCTCGCGGCAGGGTCTGCCTGGGTGAAGAGGAGACGAGGTGACGTGGCATCGCTGAAACTCGAGTGGACCCTGGCTCCTCCTCCCTAGCTCCCCGACTTACAGCAACTCCTCGGCCGCTCCTGAAGGCTCCCCGGGTGACACCTTCAAATGTCAAAGATCAAGGCTTCATCACAGATCCGTGCGCTGCTTCCCAAATTCCCACGAGAGTGACGAAGCGGGGGTCTGCGGCCCCGTTGCTGAGGGGGGTCTCGGCGTAATACGAGCGGACCGCCTAGAGCACGCAAACAAGAACGGAGCCTAAGAGCTGCACCGGGAATTGAGACCGGAGCAAGAACAACTGCTGCCTGCCACCGCTCACTGCTCACCTTGCCCACTTACCTTGACCGCTAGTACCCGGCTTTAGTTCCTAAAAATAACAACAAAGAAAATAGCTGTAATACAGAGGCACCATTTATACTCCCCCTGCAAAGACAAACGGTGACTGACCTTCTCGGGGGACCCCCCTCACCCGGGACGGGGCCCTCTGCCACGGATTCCATCTGGCTGCGTCTGAAAGAACGTTAGGACAAAAGTCAGAGCACTGCAGGATAACTTAACAGCTCCAGATAGCCTTCATCAATCTACAGATCCCATCTAGAGTCCAAATACACCCCACATTACAAATTTCCAGGCCCCAGGACACGCCCCATTCTAGACCTACACCAGGCTATGCAGCAGGGCAGAGCAGCTCCACGCCAAATACCCAGACACCCGTGACACAGAACAAGACAAACAAGGGGACACAACAGGGGGAGAAAGCTCTGAGCGAGAAGAATGCCCTCAGGGAGCCAGAGACTGCAGAATGAGATGACCTAGCTGAGACTGATGGCGAGCCTCTAAGGCGCAGAGAACCCTGCAGGAACAAGATGCTAACTGAATGACCTATTCCAAGCAAGGCAGAGAAGGATGCCCGAGAATCCTAGCGTCAGAATGCTCTACGGATCTCCGCATCGCTACGAGTCCTAATCTGCTAGAACGCATCCTTGCCGTCACAATTGTCACAAATCACAGCTGTCGAGAACAGCCCAGAACAAGACCTCAAAAGACATCTGACCGGATGCTACTCCAAGGCCTGTCCGGGCTCCCGAGCCAAAGGTAAGAAGGAATCGGCACGGGGCCGAGGAACACAGAGATGAGAGATGCAAAGATGGACGCCCGGGCTTCCGATAAGCCCCTCAAAGGACTAAGGCAAAAGACACAGAAGGCACGACAGACAAGTGACACACCGTGCACCGGCACTGCTCTGCCCTGAGCACTTCAGCACTGTGAGGCTTTTCCTTTAGGTGGCCTAAAGGGCCACCCCCATCTCCAAAGCTGCCTCCAAAAGCCCTCCCAGCGCCTCGCTTCCATCCCCTCTCAGGGTCCCGGCCCTCGACTTATCTCTCGGACGTCCGGGGACGAGAATCCACGTCCGGTGCCGAGGAAGGCCGCCTCGCCCGCTGGCAGTTTCCTAGAGTCACCGACTGTGGCCCCTTGCTCAGCTACAATCAAGAACACCAAACATCACTGCAGGATCTTAGCTGCACAGCGGCCAATAACCAATAACAATTCTGCTACTCACCATTCTCCTAAGAACGTCCGCCTCATCTGGCCGCGCCCGGAGGCCGATGCCCTCGCGGCAGGGTCTGCCTGGGTGAAGAGGAGACGAGGTGACGTGGCATCGCTGAAACTCGAGTGGACCCTGGCTCCTCCTCCCTAGCTCCCCGACTTACAGCAACTCCTCGGCCGCTCCTGAAGGCTCCCCGGGTGACACCTTCAAATGTCAAAGATCAAGGCTTCATCACAGATCCGTGCGCTGCTTCCCAAATTCCCACGAGAGTGACGAAGCGGGGGTCTGCGGCCCCGTTGCTGAGGGGGGTCTCGGCGTAATACGAGCGGACCGCCTAGAGCACGCAAACAAGAACGGAGCCTAAGAGCTGCACCGGGAATTGAGACCGGAGCAAGAACAACTGCTGCCTGCCACCGCTCACTGCTCACCTTGCCCACTTACCTTGACCGCTAGTATCCGGCTTTAGTTCCTAAAAATAACAACAAAGAAAATAGCTGTAATACAGAGGCACCATTTATACTCCCCCTGCAAAGACAAACGGTGACTGACCTTCTCGGGGGACCCCCCTCACCCGGGACGGGGCCCTCTGCCACGGATTCCATCTGGCTGCGTCTGAAAGAACGTTAGGACAAAAGTCAGAGCACTGCAGGATAACTTAACAGCTCCAGATAGCCTTCATCAATCTACAGATCCCATCTAGAGTCCAAATACACCCCACATTACAAATTTCCAGGCCCCAGGACACGCCCCATTCTAGACCTACACCAGGCTATGCAGCAGGGCAGAGCAGCTCCACGCCAAATACCCAGACACCCGTGACACAGAACAAGACAAACAAGGGGACACAACAGGGGGAGAAAGCTCTGAGCGAGAAGAATGCCCTCAGGGAGCCAGAGACTGCAGAATGAGATGACCTAGCTGAGACTGATGGCGAGCCTCTAAGGCGCAGAGAACCCTGCAGGAACAAGATGCTAACTGAATGACCTATTCCAAGCAAGGCAGAGAAGGATGCCCGAGAATCCTAGCGTCAGAATGCTCTACGGATCTCCGCATCGCTACGAGTCCTAATCTGCTAGAACGCATCCTTGCCGTCACAATTGTCACAAATCACAGCTGTCGAGAACAGCCCAGAACAAGACCTCAAAAGACATCTGACCGGATGCTACTCCAAGGCCTGTCCGGGCTCCCGAGCCAAAGGTAAGAAGGAATCGGCACGGGGCCGAGGAACACAGAGATGAGAGATGCAAAGATGGACGCCCGGGCTTCCGATAAGCCCCTCAAAGGACTAAGGCAAAAGACACAGAAGGCACGACAGACAAGTGACACACCGTGCACCGGCACTGCTCTGCCCTGAGCACTTCAGCACTGTGAGGCTTTTCCTTTAGGTGGCCTAAAGGGCCACCCCCATCTCCAAAGCTGCCTCCAAAAGCCCTCCCAGCGCCTCGCTTCCATCCCCTCTCAGGGTCCCGGCCCTCGACTTATCTCTCGGACGTCCGGGGACGAGAATCCACGTCCGGTGCCGAGGAAGGCCGCCTCGCCCGCTGGCAGTTTCCTAGAGTCACCGACTGTGGCCCCTTGCTCAGCTACAATCAAGAACACCAAACATCACTGCAGGATCTTAGCTGCACAGCGGCCAATAACCAATAACAATTCTGCTACTCACCATTCTCCTAAGAACGTCCGCCTCATCTGGCCGCGCCCGGAGGCCGATGCCCTCGCGGCAGGGTCTGCCTGGGTGAAGAGGAGACGAGGTGACGTGGCATCGCTGAAACTCGAGTGGACCCTGGCTCCTCCTCCCTAGCTCCCCGACTTACAGCAACTCCTCGGCCGCTCCTGAAGGCTCCCGGGTGACACCTTCAAATGTCAAAGATCAAGGCTTCATCACAGATCCGTGCGCTGCTTCCCAAATTCCCACGAGAGTGACGAAGCGGGGGTCTGCGGCCCCGTTGCTGAGGGGGGTCTCGGCGTAATACGAGCGGACCGCCTAGAGCACGCAAACAAGAACGGAGCCTAAGAGCTGCACCGGGAATTGAGACCGGAGCAAGAACAACTGCTGCCTGCCACCGCTCACTGCTCACCTTGCCCACTTACCTTGACCGCTAGTACCCGGCTTTAGTTCCTAAAAATAACAACAAAGAAAATAGCTGTAATACAGAGGCACCATTTATACTCCCCCTGCAAAGACAAACGGTGACTGACCTTCTCGGGGGACCCCCCTCACCCGGGACGGGGCCCTCTGCCACGGATTCCATCTGGCTGCGTCTGAAAGAACGTGAGGACAAAAGTCAGAGCACTGCAGGATAACTTAACAGCTCCAGATAGCCTTCATCAATCTACAGATCCCATCTAGAGTCCAAATACACCCCACATTACAAATTTCCAGGCCCCAGGACACGCCCCATTCTAGACCTACACCAGGCTATGCAGCAGGGCAGAGCAGCTCCACGCCAAATACCCAGACACCCGTGACACAGAACAAGACAAACAAGGGACACAACAGGGGGAGAAAGCTCTGAGCGAGAAGAATGCCCTCAGGGAGCCAGAGACTGCAGAATGAGATGACCTAGCTGAGACTGATGGCGAGCCTCTAAGGTGCAGAGAACCCTGCAGGAACAAGATGCTAACTGAATGACCTATTCCAAGCAAGGCAGAGAAGGATGCCCGAGAATCCTAGCGTCAGAATGCTCTACGGATCTCCGCATCGCTACGAGTCCTAATCTGCTAGAACGCATCCTTGCCGTCACAATTGTCACAAATCACAGCTGTCGAGAACAGCCCAGAACAAGACCTCAAAAGACATCTGACCGGATGCTACTCCAAGGCCTGTCCGGGCTCCCGAGCCAAAGGTAAGAAGGAATCGGCACGGGGCCGAGGAACACAGAGATGAGAGATGCAAAGATGGACGCCCGGGCTTCCGATAAGCCCCTCAAAGGACTAAGGCAAAAGACACAGAAGGCACGACAGACAAGTGACACACCGTGCACCGGCACTGCTCTGCCCTGAGCACTTCAGCACTGTGAGGCTTTTCCTTTAGGTGGCCTAAAGGGCCACCCCCATCTCCAAAGCTGCCTCCAAAAGCCCTCCCAGCGCCTCGCTTCCATCCCCTCTCAGGGTCCCGGCCCTCGACTTATCTCTCGGACGTCCGGGGACGAGAATCCACGTCCGGTGCCGAGGAAGGCCGCCTCGCCCGCTGGCAGTTTCCTAGAGTCACCGACTGTGGCCCCTTGCTCAGCTACAATCAAGAACACCAAACATCACTGCAGGATCTTAGCTGCACAGCGGCCAATAACCAATAACAATTCTGCTACTCACCATTCTCCTAAGAACGTCCGCCTCATCTGGCCGCGCCCGGAGGCCGATGCCCTCGCGGCAGGGTCTGCCTGGGTGAAGAGGAGACGAGGTGACGTGGCATCGCTGAAACTCGAGTGGACCCTGGCTCCTCCTCCCTAGCTCCCCGACTTACAGCAACTCCTCGGCCGCTCCTGAAGGCTCCCCGGGTGACACCTTCAAATGTCAAAGATCAAGGCTTCATCACAGATCCGTGCGCTGCTTCCCAAATTCCCACGAGAGTGACGAAGCGGGGGTCTGCGGCCCCGTTGCTGAGGGGGGTCTCGGCGTAATACGAGCGGACCGCCTAGAGCACGCAAACAAGAACGGAGCCTAAGAGCTGCACCGGGAATTGAGACCGGAGCAAGAACAAATGCTGCCTGCCACCGCTCACTGCTCACCTTGCCCACTTACCTTGACCGCTAGTACCCGGCTTTAGTTCCTAAAAATAACAACAAAGAAAATAGCTGTAATACAGAGGCACCATTTATACTCCCCCTGCAAAGACAAACGGTGACTGACCTTCTCAGGGGACCCCCCTCACCCGGGACGGGGCCCTCTGCCACGGATTCCATCTGGCTGCGTCTGAAAGAACTTTAGGACAAAAGTCAGAGCACTGCAGGATAACTTAACAGCTCCAGATAGCCTTCATCAATCTACAGATCCCATCTAGAGTCCAAATACACCCCACATTACAAATTTCCAGGCCCCAGGACACGCCCCATTCTAGACCTACACCAGGCTATGCAGCAGGGCAGAGCAGCTCCACGCCAAACACCCAGACACCCGTGACACAGAACAAGACAAACAAGGGGACACAACAGGGGGAGAAAGCTCTGAGCGAGAAGAATGCCCTCAGGGAGCCAGAGACTGCAGAATGAGATGACCTAGCTGAGACTGATGGCGAGCCTCTAAGGCGCAGAGAACCCTGCAGGAACAAGATGCTAACTGAATGACCTATTCCAAGCAAGGCAGAGAAGGATGCCCGAGAATCCTAGCGTCAGAATGCTCTACGGATCTCCGCATCGCTACGAGTCCTAATCTGCTAGAACGCATCCTTGCCGTCACAATTGTCACAAATCACAGCTGTCGAGAACAGCCCAGAACAAGACCTCAAAAGACATCTGACCGGATGCTACTCCAAGGCCTGTCCGGGCTCCCGAGCCAAAGGTAAGAAGGAATCGGCACGGGGCCGAGGAACACAGAGATGAGAGATGCAAAGATGGACGCCCGGGCTTCCGATAAGCCCCTCAAAGGACTAAGGCAAAAGACACAGAAGGCACGACAGACAAGTGACACACCGTGCACCGGCACTGCTCTGCCCTGAGCACTTCAGCACTGTGAGGCTTTTCCTTTAGGTGGCCTAAAGGGCCACCCCCATCTCCAAAGCTGCCTCCAAAAGCCCTCCCAGCGCCTCGCTTCCATCCCCTCTCAGGGTCCCGGCCCTCGACTTATCTCTCGGACGTCCGGGGACGAGAATCCACGTCCGGTGCCGAGGAAGGCCGCCTCGCCCGCTGGCAGTTTCCTAGAGTCACCGACTGTGGCCCCTTGCTCAGCTACAATCAAGAACACCAAACATCACTGCAGGATCTTAGCTGCACAGCGGCCAATAACCAATAACAATTCTGCTACTCACCATTCTCCTAAGAACGTCCGCCTCATCTGGCCGCGCCCGGAGGCCGATGCCCTCGCGGCAGGGTCTGCCTGGGTGAAGAGGAGACGAGGTGACGTGGCATCGCTGAAACTCGAGTGGACCCTGGCTCCTCCTCCCTAGCTCCCCGACTTACAGCAACTCCTCGGCCGCTCCTGAAGGCTCCCGGGTGACACCTTCAAATGTCAAAGATCAAGGCTTCATCACAGATCCGTGCGCTGCTTCCCAAATTCCCACGAGAGTGACGAAGCGGGGGTCTGCGGCCCCGTTGCTGAGGGGGGTCTCGGCGTAATACGAGCGGACCGCCTAGAGCACGCAAACAAGAACGGAGCCTAAGAGCTGCACCGGGAATTGAGACCGCAGCAAGAACAACTGCTGCCTGCCACCGCTCACTGCTCACCTTGCCCACTTACCTTGACCGCTAGTACCCGGCTTTAGTTCCTAAAAATAACAACAAAGAAAATAGCTGTAATACAGAGGCACCATTTATACTCCCCCTGCAAAGACAAAGGGTGACTGACCTTCTCGGGGACCCCCCTCACCCGGGACGGGGCCCTCTGCCACGGATTCCATCTGGCTGCGTCTGAAAGAACGTGAGGACAAAAGTCAGAGCACTGCAGGATAACTTAACAGCTCCAGATAGCCTTCATCAATCTACAGATCCCATCTAGAGTCCAAATACACCCCACATTACAAATTTCCAGGCCCCAGGACACGCCCCATTCTAGACCTACACCAGGCTATGCAGCAGGGCAGAGCAGCTCCACGCCAAACACCCAGACACCCGTGACACAGAACAAGACAAACAAGGGGACACAACAGGGGGAGAAAGCTCTGAGCGAGAAGAATGCCCTCAGGGAGCCAGAGACTGCAGAATGAGATGACCTAGCTGAGACTGATGGCGAGCCTCTAAGGCGCAGAGAACCCTGCAGGAACAAGATGCTAACTGAATGACCTATTCCAAGCAAGGCAGAGAAGGATGCCCGAGAATCCTAGCGTCAGAATGCTCTACGGATCTCCGCATCGCTACGAGTCCTAATCTGCTAGAACGCATCCTTGCCGTCACAATTGTCACAAATCACAGCTGTCGAGAACAGCCCAGAACAAGACCTCAAAAGACATCTGACCGGATGCTACTCCAAGGCCTGTCCGGGCTCCCGAGCCAAAGGTAAGAAGGAATCGGCACGGGGCCGAGGAACACAGAGATGAGAGATGCAAAGATGGACGCCCGGGCTTCCGATAAGCCCCTCAAAGGACTAAGGCAAAAGACACAGAAGGCACGACAGACAAGTGACACACCGTGCACCGGCACTGCTCTGCCCTGAGCACTTCAGCACTGTGAGGCTTTTCCTTTAGGTGGCCTAAAGGGCCACCCCCATCTCCAAAGCTGCCTCCAAAAGCCCTCCCAGCGCCTCGCTTCCATCCCCTCTCAGGGTCCCGGCCCTCGACTTATCTCTCGGACGTCCGGGGACGAGAATCCACGTCCGGTGCCGAGGAAGGCCGCCTCGCCCGCTGGCAGTTTCCTAGAGTCACCGACTGTGGCCCCTTGCTCAGCTACAATCAAGAACACCAAACATCACTGCAGGATCTTAGCTGCACAGCGGCCAATAACCAATAACAATTCTGCTACTCACCATTCTCCTAAGAACGTCCGCCTCATCTGGCCGCGCCCGGAGGCCGATGCCCTCGCGGCAGGGTCTGCCTGGGTGAAGAGGAGACGAGGTGACGTGGCATCGCTGAAACTCGAGTGGACCCTGGCTCCTCCTCCCTAGCTCCCCGACTTACAGCAACTCCTCGGCCGCTCCTGAAGGCTCCCCGGGTGACACCTTCAAATGTCAAAGATCAAGGCTTCATCACAGATCCGTGCGCTGCTTCCCAAATTCCCACGAGAGTGACGAAGCGGGGGTCTGCGGCCCCGTTGCTGAGGGGGTCTCGGCGTAATACGAGCGGACCGCCTAGAGCACGCAAACAAGAACGGAGCCTAAGAGCTGCACCGGGAATTGAGACCGCAGCAAGAACAACTGCTGCCTGCCACCGCTCACTGCTCACCTTGCCCACTTACCTTGACCGCTAGTACCCGGCTTTAGTTCCTAAAATAACAACAAAGAAAATAGCTGTAATACAGAGGCACCATTTATACTCCCCCTGCAAAGACAAACGGTGACTGACCTTCTCGGGGGACCCCCCTCACCCGGGACGGGGCCCTCTGCCACGGATTCCATCTGGCTGCGTCTGAAAGAACGTGAGGACAAAAGTCAGAGCACTGCAGGATAACTTAACAGCTCCAGATAGCCTTCATCAATCTACAGATCCCATCTAGAGTCCAAATACACCCCACATTACAAATTTCCAGGCCCCAGGACACGCCCCATTCTAGACCTACACCAGGCTATGCAGCAGGGCAGAGCAGCTCCACGCCAAACACCCAGACACCCGTGACACAGAACAAGACAAACAAGGGGACACAACAGGGGGAGAAAGCTCTGAGCGAGAAGAATGCCCTCAGGGAGCCAGAGACTGCAGAATGAGATGACCTAGCTGAGACTGATGGCGAGCCTCTAAGGCGCAGAGAACCCTGCAGGAACAAGATGCTAACTGAATGACCTATTCCAAGCAAGGCAGAGAAGGATGCCCGAGAATCCTAGCGTCAGAATGCTCTACGGATCTCCGCATCGCTACGAGTCCTAATCTGCTAGAACGCATCCTTGCCGTCACAATTGTCACAAATCACAGCTGTCGAGAACAGCCAGAACAAGACCTCAAAAGACATCTGACCGGATGCTACTCCAAGGCCTGTCCGGGCTCCCGAGCCAAAGGTAAGAAGGAATCGGCACGGGGCCGAGGAACACAGAGATGAGAGATGCAAAGATGGACGCCCGGGCTTCCGATAAGCCCCTCAAAGGACTAAGGCAAAAGACACAGAAGGCACGACAGACAAGTGACACACCGTGCACCGGCACTGCTCTGCCCTGAGCACTTCAGCACTGTGAGGCTTTTCCTTTAGGTGGCCTAAAGGGCCACCCCCATCTCCAAAGCTGCCTCCAAAAGCCCTCCCAGCGCCTCGCTTCCATCCCCTCTCAGGGTCCCGGCCCTCGACTTATCTCTCGGACGTCCGGGGACGAGAATCCACGTCCGGTGCCGAGGAAGGCCGCCTCGCCCGCTGGCAGTTTCCTAGAGTCACCGACTGTGGCCCCTTGCTCAGCTACAATCAAGAACACCAAACATCACTGCAGGATCTTAGCTGCACAGCGGCCAATAACCAATAACAATTCTGCTACTCACCATTCTCCTAAGAACGTCCGCCTCATCTGGCCGCGCCCGGAGGCCGATGCCCTCGCGGCAGGGTCTGCCTGGGTGAAGAGGAGACGAGGTGACGTGGCATCGCTGAAACTCGAGTGGACCCTGGCTCCTCCTCCCTAGCTCCCCGACTTACAGCAACTCCTCGGCCGCTCCTGAAGGCTCCCCGGGTGACACCTTCAAATGTCAAAGATCAAGGCTTCATCACAGATCCGTGCGCTGCTTCCCAAATTCCCACGAGAGTGACGAAGCGGGGGTCTGCGGCCCCGTTGCTGAGGGGGGTCTCGGCGTAATACGAGCGGACCGCCTAGAGCACGCAAACAAGAACGGAGCCTAAGAGCTGCACCGGGAATTGAGACCGCAGCAAGAACAACTGCTGCCTGCCACCGCTCACTGCTCACCTTGCCCACTTACCTTGACCGCTAGTACCCGGCTTTAGTTCCTAAAAATAACAACAAAGAAAATAGCTGTAATACAGAGGCACCATTTATACTCCCCCTGCAAAGACAAACGGTGACTGACCTTCTCGGGGGACCCCCTCACCCGGGACGGGGCCCTCTGCCACGGATTCCATCTGGCTGCGTCTGAAAGAACATTAGGACAAAAGTCAGAGCACTGCAGGATAACTTAACAGCTCCAGATAGCCTTCATCAATCTACAGATCCCATCTAGAGTCCAAATACACCCCACATTACAAATTTCCAGGCCCCAGGACACGCCCCATTCTAGACCTACACCAGGCTATGCAGCAGGGCAGAGCAGCTCCACGCCAAACACCCAGACACCCGTGACACAGAACAAGACAAACAAGGGGACACAACAGGGGGAGAAAGCTCTGAGCGAGAAGAATGCCCTCAGGGAGCCAGAGACTGCAGAATGAGATGACCTAGCTGAGACTGATGGCGAGCCTCTAAGGTGCAGAGAACCCTGCAGGAACAAGATGCTAACTGAATGACCTATTCCAAGCAAGGCAGAGAAGGATGCCCGAGAATCCTAGCGTCAGAATGCTCTACGGATCTCCGCATCGCTACGAGTCCTAATCTGCTAGAACGCATCCTTGCCGTCACAATTGTCACAAATCACAGCTGTCGAGAACAGCCCAGAACAAGACCTCAAAAGACATCTGACCGGATGCTACTCCAAGGCCTGTCCGGGCTCCCGAGCCAAAGGCAAGAAGGAATCGGCACGGGGCCGAGGAACACAGAGATGAGAGATGCAAAGATGGACGCCCGGGCTTCCGATAAGCCCCTCAAAGGACTAAGGCAAAAGACACAGAAGGCACGACAGACAAGTGACACACCGTGCACCGGCACTGCTCTGCCCTGAGCACTTCAGCACTGTGAGGCTTTTCCTTTAGGTGGCCTAAAGGGCCACCCCCATCTCCAAAGCTGCCTCCAAAAGCCCTCCCAGCGCCTCGCTTCCATCCCCTCTCAGGGTCCCGGCCCTCGACTTATCTCTCGGACGTCCGGGGACGAGAATCCACGTCCGGTGCCGAGGAAGGCCGCCTCGCCCGCTGGCAGTTTCCTAGAGTCACCGACTGTGGCCCCTTGCTCAGCTACAATCAAGAACACCAAACATCACTGCAGGATCTTAGCTGCACAGCGGCCAATAACCAATAACAATTCTGCTACTCACCATTCTCCTAAGAACGTCCGCCTCATCTGGCCGCGCCCGGAGGCCGATGCCCTCGCGGCAGGGTCTGCCTGGGTGAAGAGGAGACGAGGTGACGTGGCATCGCTGAAACTCGAGTGGACCCTGGCTCCTCCTCCCTAGCTCCCCGACTTACAGCAACTCCTCGGCCGCTCCTGAAGGCTCCCCGGGTGACACCTTCAAATGTCAAAGATCAAGGCTTCATCACAGATCCGTGCGCTGCTTCCCAAATTCCCACGAGAGTGACGAAGCGGGGGTCTGCGGCCCCGTTGCTGAGGGGGGTCTCGGCGTAATACGAGCGGACCGCCTAGAGCACGCAAACAAGAACGGAGCCTAAGAGCTGCACCGGGAATTGAGACCGCAGCAAGAACAACTGCTGCCTGCCACCGCTCACTGCTCACCTTGCCCACTTACCTTGACCGCTGGTACCCGGCTTTAGTTCCTAAAAATAACAACAAAGAAAATAGCTGTAATACAGAGGCACCATTTACACTCCCCCCTGCAAAGACAAACGGTGACTGACCTTCTCGGGGACCCCCCTCACCCGGGACGGGGCCCTCTGCCACGGATTCCATCTGGCTGCGTCTGAAAGAACTTTAGGACAAAAGTCAGAGCACTGCAGGATAACTTAACAGCTCCAGATAGCCTTCATCAATCTACAGATCCCATCTAGAGTCCAAATACACCCCACATTACAAATTTCCAGGCCCTAGGACACGCCCCATTCTAGACCTACACCACGCTATGCAGCAGGGCAGAGCAGCTCCACGCCAAATACCCAGACACCCGTGACACAGAACAAGACAAACAAGGGGACACAACAGGGGGAGAAAGCTCTGAGCGAGAAGAATGCCCTCAGGGAGCCAGAGACTGCAGAATGAGATGACCTAGCTGAGACTGATGGCGAGCCTCTAAGGCGCAGAGAACCCTGCAGGAACAAGATGCTAACTGAATGACCTATTCCAAGCAAGGCAGAGAAGGATGCCCGAGAATCCTAGCGTCAGAATGCTCTACGGATCTCCGCATCGCTACGAGTCCTAATCTGCTAGAACGCATCCTTGCCGTCACAATTGTCACAAATCACAGCTGTCGAGAACAGCCCAGAACAAGACCTCAAAAGACATCTGACCGGATGCTACTCCAAGGCCTGTCCGGGCTCCCGAGCCAAAGGCAAGAAGGAATCGGCACGGGGCCGAGGAACACAGAGATGAGAGATGCAAAGATGGACGCCCGGGCTTCCGATAAGCCCCTCAAAGGACTAAGGCAAAAGACACAGAAGGCACGACAGACAAGTGACACACCGTGCACCGGCACTGCTCTGCCCTGAGCACTTCAGCACTGTGAGGCTTTTCCTTTAGGTGGCCTAAAGGGCCACCCCCATCTCCAAAGCTGCCTCCAAAAGCCCTCCCAGCGCCTCGCTTCCATCCCCTCTCAGGGTCCCGGCCCTCGACTTATCTCTCGGACGTCCGGGGACGAGAATCCACGTCCGGTGCCGAGGAAGGCCGCCTCGCCCGCTGGCAGTTTCCTAGAGTCACCGACTGTGGCCCCTTGCTCAGCTACAATCAAGAACACCAAACATCACTGCAGGATCTTAGCTGCACAGCGGCCAATAACCAATAACAATTCTGCTACTCACCATTCTCCTAAGAACGTCCGCCTCATCTGGCCGCGCCCGGAGGCCGATGCCCTCGCGGCAGGGTCTGCCTGGGTGAAGAGGAGACGAGGTGACGTGGCATCGCTGAAACTCGAGTGGACCCTGGCTCCTCCTCCCTAGCTCCCCGACTTACAGCAACTCCTCGGCCGCTCCTGAAGGCTCCCCGGGTGACACCTTCAAATGTCAAAGATCAAGGCTTCATCACAGATCCGTGCGCTGCTTCCCAAATTCCCACGAGAGTGACGAAGCGGGGGTCTGCGGCCCCGTTGCTGAGGGGGGTCTCGGCGTAATACGAGCGGACCGCCTAGAGCACGCAAACAAGAACGGAGCCTAAGAGCTGCACCGGGAATTGAGACCGCAGCAAGAACAACTGCTGCCTGCCACCGCTCACTGCTCACCTTGCCCACTTACCTTGACCGCTAGTACCCGGCTTTAGTTCCTAAAAATAACAACAAAGAAAATAGCTGTAATACAGAGGCACCATTTATACTCCCCCTGCAAAGACAAACGGTGACTGACCTTCTCGGGGGACCCCCCTCACCCGGGACGGGGCCCTCTGCCACGGATTCCATCTGGCTGCGTCTGAAAGAACGTGAGGACAAAAGTCAGAGCACTGCAGGATAACTTAACAGCTCCAGATAGCCTTCATCAATCTACAGATCCCATCTAGAGTCCAAATACACCCCACATTACAAATTTCCAGGCCCAGGACACGCCCCATTCTAGACCTACACCAGGCTATGCAGCAGGGCAGAGCAGCTCCACGCCAAACACCCAGACACCCGTGACACAGAACAAGACAAACAAGGGACACAACAGGGGGAGAAAGCTCTGAGCGAGAAGAATGCCCTCAGGGAGCCAGAGACTGCAGAATGAGATGACCTAGCTGAGACTGATGGCGAGCCTCTAAGGCGCAGAGAACCCTGCAGGAACAAGATGCTAACTGAATGACCTATTCCAAGCAAGGCAGAGAAGGATGCCCGAGAATCCTAGCGTCAGAATGCTCTACGGATCTCCGCATCGCTACGAGTCCTAATCTGCTAGAACGCATCCTTGCCGTCACAATTGTCACAAATCACAGCTGTCGAGAACAGCCCAGAACAAGACCTCAAAAGACATCTGACCGGATGCTACTCCAAGGCCTGTCCGGGCTCCCGAGCCAAAGGTAAGAAGGAATCGGCACGGGCCGAGGAACACAGAGATGAGAGATGCAAAGATGGACGCCCGGGCTTCCGATAAGCCCCTCAAAGGACTAAGGCAAAAGACACAGAAGGCACGACAGACAAGTGACACACCGTGCACCGGCACTGCTCTGCCCTGAGCACTTCAGCACTGTGAGGCTTTTCCTTTAGGTGGCCTAAAGGGCCACCCCCATCTCCAAAGCTGCCTCCAAAAGCCCTCCCAGCGCCTCGCTTCCATCCCCTCTCAGGGTCCCGGCCCTCGACTTATCTCTCGGACGTCCGGGGACGAGAATCCACGTCCGGTGCCGAGGAAGGCCGCCTCGCCCGCTGGCAGTTTCCTAGAGTCACCGACTGTGGCCCCTTGCTCAGCTACAATCAAGAACACCAAACATCACTGCAGGATCTTAGCTGCACAGCGGCCAATAACCAATAACAATTCTGCTACTCACCATTCTCCTAAGAACGTCCGCCTCATCTGGCCGCGCCCGGAGGCCGATGCCCTCGCGGCAGGGTCTGCCTGGGTGAAGAGGAGACGAGGTGACGTGGCATCGCTGAAACTCGAGTGGACCCTGGCTCCTCCTCCCTAGCTCCCCGACTTACAGCAACTCCTCGGCCGCTCCTGAAGGCTCCCCGGGTGACACCTTCAAATGTCAAAGATCAAGGCTTCATCACAGATCCGTGCGCTGCTTCCCAAATTCCCACGAGAGTGACGAAGCGGGGGTCTGCGGCCCCGTTGCTGAGGGGGGTCTCGGCGTAATACGAGCGGACCGCCTAGAGCACGCAAACAAGAACGGAGCCTAAGAGCTGCACCGGGAATTGAGACCGCAGCAAGAACAACTGCTGCCTGCCACCGCTCACTGCTCACCTTGCCCACTTACCTTGACCGCTAGTACCCGGCTTTAGTTCCTAAAAATAACAACAAAGAAAATAGCTGTAATACAGAGGCACCATTTATACTCCCCCTGCAAAGACAAACGGTGACTGACCTTCTCGGGGACCCCCCTCACCCGGGACGGGGCCCTCTGCCATGGATTCCATCTGGCTGCGTCTGAAAGAACATTAGGACAAAAGTCAGAGCACTGCAGGATAACTTAACAGCTCCAGATAGCCTTCATCAATCTACAGATCCCATCTAGAGTCCAAATACACCCCACATTACAAATTTCCAGGCCCCAGGACACGCCCCATTCTAGACCTACACCAGGCTATGCAGCAGGGCAGAGCAGCTCCACGCCAAACACCCAGACACCCGTGACACAGAACAAGACAAACAAGGGGACACAACAGGGGGAGAAAGCTCTGAGCGAGAAGAATGCCCTCAGGGAGCCAGAGACTGCAGAATGAGATGACCTAGCTGAGACTGATGGCGAGCCTCTAAGGCGCAGAGAACCCTGCAGGAACAAGATGCTAACTGAATGACCTATTCCAAGCAAGGCAGAGAAGGATGCCCGAGAATCCTAGCGTCAGAATGCTCTACGGATCTCCGCATCGCTACGAGTCCTAATCTGCTAGAACGCATCCTTGCCGTCACAATTGTCACAAATCACAGCTGTCGAGAACAGCCCAGAACAAGACCTCAAAAGACATCTGACCGGATGCTACTCCAAGGCCTGTCCGGGCTCCCGAGCCAAAGGTAAGAAGGAATCGGCACGGGGCCGAGGAACACAGAGATGAGAGATGCAAAGATGGGCGCCCGGGCTTCCGATAAGCCCCTCAAAGGACTAAGGCAAAAGACACAGAAGGCACGACAGACAAGTGACACACCGTGCACCGGCACTGCTCTGCCCTGAGCACTTCAGCACTGTGAGGCTTTTCCTTTAGGTGGCCTAAAGGGCCCACCCCCATCTCCAAAGCTGCCTCCAAAAGCCCTCCCAGCGCCTCGCTTCCATCCCCTCTCAGGGTCCCGGCCCTCGACTTATCTCTCGGACGTCCGGGGACGAGAATCCACGTCCGGTGCCGAGGAAGGCCGCCTCGCCCGCTGGCAGTTTCCTGGAGTCACCGACTGTGGCCCCTTGCTCAGCTACAATCAAGAACACCAAACATCACTGCAGGATCTTAGCTGCACAGCGGCCAATAACCAATAACAATTCTGCTACTCACCATTCTCCTAAGAACGTCCGCCTCATCTGGCCGCGCCCGGAGGCCGATGCCCTCGCGGCAGGGTCTGCCTGGGTGAAGAGGAGACGAGGTGACGTGGCATCGCTGAAACTCGAGTGGACCCTGGCTCCTCCTCCCTAGCTCCCCGACTTACAGCAACTCCTCGGCCGCTCCTGAAGGCTCCCCGGGTGACACCTTCAAATGTCAAAGATCAAGGCTTCATCACAGATCCGTGCGCTGCTTCCCAAATTCCCACGAGAGTGACGAAGCGGGGGTCTGCGGCCCCGTTGCTGAGGGGGGTCTCGGCGTAATACGAGCGGACCGCCTAGAGCACGCAAACAAGAACGGAGCCTAAGAGCTGCACCGGGAATTGAGACCGGAGCAAGAACAACTGCTGCCTGCCACCGCTCACTGCTCACCTTGCCCACTTACCTTGACCGCTAGTACCCGGCTTTAGTTCCTAAAAATAACAACAAAGAAAATAGCTGTAATACAGAGGCACCATTTATACTCCCCCTGCAAAGACAAACGGTGACTGACCTTCTCGGGGGACCCCCCTCACCCGGGACGGGGCCCTCTGCCACGGATTCCATCTGGCTGCGTCTGAAAGAACGTGAGGACAAAAGTCAGAGCACTGCAGGATAACTTAACAGCTCCAGATAGCCTTCATCAATCTACAGATCCCATCTAGAGTCCAAATACACCCCACATTACAAATTTCCAGGCCCCAGGACACGCCCCATTCTAGACCTACACCAGGCTATGCAGCAGGGCAGAGCAGCTCCACGCCAAATACCCAGACACCCGTGACACAGAACAAGACAAACAAGGGGACACAACAGGGGGAGAAAGCTCTGAGCGAGAAGAATGCCCTCAGGGAGCCAGAGACTGCAGAATGAGATGACCTAGCTGAGACTGATGGCGAGCCTCTAAGGCGCAGAGAACCCTGCAGGAACAAGATGCTAACTGAATGACCTATTCCAAGCAAGGCAGAGAAGGATGCCCGAGAATCCTAGCGTCAGAATGCTCTACGGATCTCCGCATCGCTACGAGTCCTAATCTGCTAGAACGCATCCTTGCCGTCACAATTGTCACAAATCACAGCTGTCGAGAACAGCCCAGAACAAGACCTCAAAAGACATCTGACCGGATGCTACTCCAAGGCCTGTCCGGGCTCCCGAGCCAAAGGCAAGAAGGAATCGGCACGGGGCCGAGGAACACAGAGATGAGAGATGCAAAGATGGACGCCCGGGCTTCCGATAAGCCCCTCAAAGGACTAAGGCAAAAGACACAGAAGGCACGACAGACAAGTGACACACCGTGCACCGGCACTGCTCTGCCCTGAGCACTTCAGCACTGTGAGGCTTTTCCTTTAGGTGGCCTAAAGGGCCACCCCCATCTCCAAAGCTGCCTCCAAAAGCCCTCCCAGCGCCTCGCTTCCATCCCCTCTCAGGGTCCCGGCCCTCGACTTATCTCTCGGACGTCCGGGGACGAGAATCCACGTCCGGTGCCGAGGAAGGCCGCCTCGCCCGCTGGCAGTTTCCTAGAGTCACCGACTGTGGCCCCTTGCTCAGCTACAATCAAGAACACCAAACATCACTGCAGGATCTTAGCTGCACAGCGGCCAATAACCAATAACAATTCTGCTACTCACCATTCTCCTAAGAACGTCCGCCTCATCTGGCCGCGCCCGGAGGCCGATGCCCTCGCGGCAGGGTCTGCCTGGGTGAAGAGGAGACGAGGTGACGTGGCATCGCTGAAACTCGAGTGGACCCTGGCTCCTCCTCCCTAGCTCCCCGACTTACAGCAACTCCTCGGCCGCTCCTGAAGGCTCCCCGGGTGACACCTTCAAATGTCAAAGATCAAGGCTTCATCACAGATCCGTGCGCTGCTTCCCAAATTCCCACGAGAGTGACGAAGCGGGGGTCTGCGGCCCCGTTGCTGAGGGGGGTCTCGGCGTAATACGAGCGGACCGCCTAGAGCACGCAAACAAGAACGGAGCCTAAGAGCTGCACCGGGAATTGAGACCGGAGCAAGAACAACTGCTGCCTGCCACCGCTCACTGCTCACCTTGCCCACTTACCTTGACCGCTAGTACCCGGCTTTAGTTCCTAAAAATAACAACAAAGAAAATAGCTGTAATACAGAGGCACCATTTATACTCCCCCTGCAAAGACAAACGGTGACTGACCTTCTCAGGGGACCCCCCTCACCCGGGACGGGGCCCTCTGCCACGGATTCCATCTGGCTGCGTCTGAAAGAACGTGAGGACAAAAGTCAGAGCACTGCAGGATAACTTAACAGCTCCAGATAGCCTTCATCAATCTACAGATCCCATCTAGAGTCCAAATACACCCCACATTACAAATTTCCAGGCCCCAGGACACGCCCCATTCTAGACCTACACCAGGCTATGCAGCAGGGCAGAGCAGCTCCACGCCAAACACCCAGACACCCGTGACACAGAACAAGACAAACAAGGGGACACAACAGGGGGAGAAAGCTCTGAGCGAGAAGAATGCCCTCAGGGAGCCAGAGACTGCAGAATGAGATGACCTAGCTGAGACTGATGGCGAGCCTCTAAGGCGCAGAGAACCCTGCAGGAACAAGATGCTAACTGAATGACCTATTCCAAGCAAGGCAGAGAAGGATGCCCGAGAATCCTAGCGTCAGAATGCTCTACGGATCTCCGCATCGCTACGAGTCCTAATCTGCTAGAACGCATCCTTGCCGTCACAATTGTCACAAATCACAGCTGTCGAGAACAGCCCAGAACAAGACCTCAAAAGACATCTGACCGGATGCTACTCCAAGGCCTGTCCGGGCTCCCGAGCCAAAGGTAAGAAGGAATCGGCACGGGGCCGAGGAACACAGAGATGAGAGATGCAAAGATGGACGCCCGGGCTTCCGATAAGCCCCTCAAAGGACTAAGGCAAAAGACACAGAAGGCACGACAGACAAGTGACACACCGTGCACCGGCACTGCTCTGCCCTGAGCACTTCAGCACTGTGAGGCTTTTCCTTTAGGTGGCCTAAAGGGCCACCCCCATCTCCAAAGCTGCCTCCAAAAGCCCTCCCAGCGCCTCGCTTCCATCCCCTCTCAGGGTCCCGGCCCTCGACTTATCTCTCGGACGTCCGGGGACGAGAATCCACGTCCGGTGCCGAGGAAGGCCGCCTCGCCCGCTGGCAGTTTCCTAGAGTCACCGACTGTGGCCCCTTGCTCAGCTACAATCAAGAACACCAAACATCACTGCAGGATCTTAGCTGCACAGCGGCCAATAACCAATAACAATTCTGCTACTCACCATTCTCCTAAGAACGTCCGCCTCATCTGGCCGCGCCCGGAGGCCGATGCCCTCGCGGCAGGGTCTGCCTGGGTGAAGAGGAGACGAGGTGACGTGGCATCGCTGAAACTCGAGTGGACCCTGGCTCCTCCTCCCTAGCTCCCCGACTTACAGCAACTCCTCGGCCGCTCCTGAAGGCTCCCCGGGTGACACCTTCAAATGTCAAAGATCAAGGCTTCATCACAGATCCGTGCGCTGCTTCCCAAATTCCCACGAGAGTGACGAAGCGGGGGTCTGCGGCCCCGTTGCTGAGGGGGGTCTCGGCGTAATACGAGCGGACCGCCTAGAGCACGCAAACAAGAACGGAGCCTAAGAGCTGCACCGGGAATTGAGACCGGAGCAAGAACAACTGCTGCCTGCCACCGCTCACTGCTCACCTTGCCCACTTACCTTGACCGCTAGTATCCGGCTTTAGTTCCTAAAAATAACAACAAAGAAAATAGCTGTAATACAGAGGCACCATTTATACTCCCCCCTGCAAAGACAAACGGTGACTGACCTTCTCGGGGGACCCCCCTCACCCGGGACGGGGCCCTCTGCCACGGATTCCATCTGGCTGCGTCTGAAAGAACGTGAGGACAAAAGTCAGAGCACTGCAGGATAACTTAACAGCTCCAGATAGCCTTCATCAATCTACAGATCCCATCTAGAGTCCAAATACACCCCACATTACAAATTTCCAGGCCCCAGGACACGCCCCATTCTAGACCTACACCAGGCTATGCAGCAGGGCAGAGCAGCTCCACGCCAAATACCCAGACACCCGTGACACAGAACAAGACAAACAAGGGGACACAACAGGGGGAGAAAGCTCTGAGCGAGAAGAATGCCCTCAGGGAGCCAGAGACTGCAGAATGAGATGACCTAGCTGAGACTGATGGCGAGCCTCTAAGGCGCAGAGAACCCTGCAGGAACAAGATGCTAACTGAATGACCTATTCCAAGCAAGGCAGAGAAGGATGCCCGAGAATCCTAGCGTCAGAATGCTCTACGGATCTCCGCATCGCTACGAGTCCTAATCTGCTAGAACGCATCCTTGCCGTCACAATTGTCACAAATCACAGCTGTCGAGAACAGCCCAGAACAAGACCTCAAAAGACATCTGACCGGATGCTACTCCAAGGCCTGTCCGGGCTCCCGAGCCAAAGGTAAGAAGGAATCGGCACGGGGCCGAGGAACACAGAGATGAGAGATGCAAAGATGGACGCCCGGGCTTCCGATAAGCCCCTCAAAGGACTAAGGCAAAAGACACAGAAGGCACGACAGACAAGTGACACACCGTGCACCGGCACTGCTCTGCCCTGAGCACTTCAGCACTGTGAGGCTTTTCCTTTAGGTGGCCTAAAGGGCCACCCCCATCTCCAAAGCTGCCTCCAAAAGCCCTCCCAGCGCCTCGCTTCCATCCCCTCTCAGGGTCCCGGCCCTCGACTTATCTCTCGGACGTCCGGGACGAGAATCCACGTCCGGTGCCGAGGAAGGCCGCCTCGCCCGCTGGCAGTTTCCTAGAGTCACCGACTGTGGCCCCTTGCTCAGCTACAATCAAGAACACCAAACATCACTGCAGGATCTTAGCTGCACAGCGGCCAATAACCAATAACAATTCTGCTACTCACCATTCTCCTAAGAACGTCCGCCTCATCTGGCCGCGCCCGGAGGCCGATGCCCTCGCGGCAGGGTCTGCCTGGGTGAAGAGGAGACGAGGTGACGTGGCATCGCTGAAACTCGAGTGGACCCTGGCTCCTCCTCCCTAGCTCCCCGACTTACAGCAACTCCTCGGCCGCTCCTGAAGGCTCCCCGGGTGACACCTTCAAATGTCAAAGATCAAGGCTTCATCACAGATCCGTGCGCTGCTTCCCAAATTCCCACGAGAGTGACGAAGCGGGGGTCTGCGGCCCCGTTGCTGAGGGGGGTCTCGGCGTAATACGAGCGGACCGCCTAGAGCACGCAAACAAGAACGGAGCCTAAGAGCTGCACCGGGAATTGAGACCGGAGCAAGAACAACTGCTGCCTGCCACCGCTCACTGCTCACCTTGCCCACTTACCTTGACCGCTAGTATCCGGCTTTAGTTCCTAAAAATAACAACAAAGAAAATAGCTGTAATACAGAGGCACCATTTATACTCCCCCTGCAAAGACAAACGGTGACTGACCTTCTCGGGGGACCCCCCTCACCCGGGACGGGGCCCTCTGCCACGGATTCCATCTGGCTGCGTCTGAAAGAACGTGAGGACAAAAGTCAGAGCACTGCAGGATAACTTAACAGCTCCAGATAGCCTTCATCAATCTACAGATCCCATCTAGAGTCCAAATACACCCCACATTACAAATTTCCAGGCCCCAGGACACGCCCCATTCTAGACCTACACCAGGCTATGCAGCAGGGCAGAGCAGCTCCAGACCAAATACCCAGACACCCGTGACACAGAACAAGACAAACAAGGGGACACAACAGGGGGAGAAAGCTCTGAGCGAGAAGAATGCCCTCAGGGAGCCAGAGACTGCAGAATGAGATGACCTAGCTGAGACTGATGGCGAGCCTCTAAGGCGCAGAGAACCCTGCAGGAACAAGATGCTAACTGAATGACCTATTCCAAGCAAGGCAGAGAAGGATGCCCGAGAATCCTAGCGTCAGAATGCTCTACGGATCTCCGCATCGCTACGAGTCCTAATCTGCTAGAACGCATCCTTGCCGTCACAATTGTCACAAATCACAGCTGTCGAGAACAGCCCAGAACAAGACCTCAAAAGACATCTGACCGGATGCTACTCCAAGGCCTGTCCGGGCTCCCGAGCCAAAGGTAAGAAGGAATCGGCACGGGGCCGAGGAACACAGAGATGAGAGATGCAAAGATGGACGCCCGGGCTTCCGATAAGCCCCTCAAAGGACTAAGGCAAAAGACACAGAAGGCACGACAGACAAGTGACACACCGTGCACCGGCACTGCTCTGCCCTGAGCACTTCAGCACTGTGAGGCTTTTCCTTTATGTGGCCTAAAGGGCCACCCCCATCTCCAAAGCTGCCTCCAAAAGCCCTCCCAGCGCCTCGCTTCCATCCCCTCTCAGGGTCCCGGCCCTCGACTTATCTCTCGGACGTCCGGGGACGAGAATCCACGTCCGGTGCCGAGGAAGGCCGCCTCGCCCGCTGGCAGTTTCCTAGAGTCACCGACTGTGGCCCCTTGCTCAGCTACAATCAAGAACACCAAACATCACTGCAGGATCTTAGCTGCACAGCGGCCAATAACCAATAACAATTCTGCTACTCACCATTCTCCTAAGAACGTCCGCCTCATCTGGCCGCGCCCGGAGGCCGATGCCCTCGCGGCAGGGTCTGCCTGGGTGAAGAGGAGACGAGGTGACGTGGCATCGCTGAAACTCGAGTGGACCCTGGCTCCTCCTCCCTAGCTCCCCGACTTACAGCAACTCCTCGGCCGCTCCTGAAGGCTCCCCGGGTGACACCTTCAAATGTCAAAGATCAAGGCTTCATCACAGATCCGTGCGCTGCTTCCCAAATTCCCACGAGAGTGACGAAGCGGGGGTCTGCGGCCCCGTTGCTGAGGGGGGTCTCGGCGTAATACGAGCGGACCGCCTAGAGCACGCAAACAAGAACGGAGCCTAAGAGCTGCACCGGGAATTGAGACCGGAGCAAGAACAACTGCTGCCTGCCACCGCTCACTGCTCACCTTGCCCACTTACCTTGACCGCTAGTATCCGGCTTTAGTTCCTAAAAATAACAACAAAGAAAATAGCTGTAATACAGAGGCACCATTTATACTCCCCCTGCAAAGACAAACGGTGACTGACCTTCTCGGGGGACCCCCCTCACCCGGGACGGGGCCCTCTGCCACGGATTCCATCTGGCTGCGTCTGAAAGAACGTGAGGACAAAAGTCAGAGCACTGCAGGATAACTTAACAGCTCCAGATAGCCTTCATCAATCTACAGATCCCATCTAGAGTCCAAATACACCCCACATTACAAATTTCCAGGCCCCAGGACACGCCCCATTCTAGACCTACACCAGGCTATGCAGCAGGGCAGAGCAGCTCCAGACCAAATACCCAGACACCCGTGACACAGAACAAGACAAACAAGGGGACACAACAGGGGGAGAAAGCTCTGAGCGAGAAGAATGCCCTCAGGGAGCCAGAGACTGCAGAATGAGATGACCTAGCTGAGACTGATGGCGAGCCTCTAAGGCGCAGAGAACCCTGCAGGAACAAGATGCTAACTGAATGACCTATTCCAAGCAAGGCAGAGAAGGATGCCCGAGAATCCTAGCGTCAGAATGCTCTACGGATCTCCGCATCGCTACGAGTCCTAATCTGCTAGAACGCATCCTTGCCGTCACAATTGTCACAAATCACAGCTGTCGAGAACAGCCCAGAACAAGACCTCAAAAGACATCTGACCGGATGCTACTCCAAGGCCTGTCCGGGCTCCCGAGCCAAAGGTAAGAAGGAATCGGCACGGGGCCGAGGAACACAGAGATGAGAGATGCAAAGATGGACGCCCGGGCTTCCGATAAGCCCCTCAAAGGACTAAGGCAAAAGACACAGAAGGCACGACAGACAAGTGACACACCGTGCACCGGCACTGCTCTGCCCTGAGCACTTCAGCACTGTGAGGCTTTTCCTTTATGTGGCCTAAAGGGCCACCCCCATCTCCAAAGCTGCCTCCAAAAGCCCTCCCAGCGCCTCGCTTCCATCCCCTCTCAGGGTCCCGGCCCTCGACTTATCTCTCGGACGTCCGGGGACGAGAATCCACGTCCGGTGCCGAGGAAGGCCGCCTCGCCCGCTGGCAGTTTCCTAGAGTCACCGACTGTGGCCCCTTGCTCAGCTACAATCAAGAACACCAAACATCACTGCAGGATCTTAGCTGCACAGCGGCCAATAACCAATAACAATTCTGCTACTCACCATTCTCCTAAGAACGTCCGCCTCATCTGGCCGCGCCCGGAGGCCGATGCCCTCGCGGCAGGGTCTGCCTGGGTGAAGAGGAGACGAGGTGACGTGGCATCGCTGAAACTCGAGTGGACCCTGGCTCCTCCTCCCTAGCTCCCCGACTTACAGCAACTCCTCGGCCGCTCCTGAAGGCTCCCCGGGTGACACCTTCAAATGTCAAAGATCAAGGCTTCATCACAGATCCGTGCGCTGCTTCCCAAATTCCCACGAGAGTGACGAAGCGGGGGTCTGCGGCCCCGTTGCTGAGGGGGGTCTCGGCGTAATACGAGCGGACCGCCTAGAGCACGCAAACAAGAACGGAGCCTAAGAGCTGCACCGGGAATTGAGACCGGAGCAAGAACAACTGCTGCCTGCCACCGCTCACTGCTCACCTTGCCCACTTACCTTGACCGCTAGTATCCGGCTTTAGTTCCTAAAAATAACAACAAAGAAAATAGCTGTAATACAGAGGCACCATTTATACTCCCCCTGCAAAGACAAACGGTGACTGACCTTCTCGGGGGACCCCCCTCACCCGGGACGGGGCCCTCTGCCACGGATTCCATCTGGCTGCGTCTGAAAGAACGTGAGGACAAAAGTCAGAGCACTGCAGGATAACTTAACAGCTCCAGATAGCCTTCATCAATCTACAGATCCCATCTAGAGTCCAAATACACCCCACATTACAAATTTCCAGGCCCCAGGACACGCCCCATTCTAGACCTACACCAGGCTATGCAGCAGGGCAGAGCAGCTCCAGCCAAATACCCAGACACCCGTGACACAGAACAAGACAAACAAGGGGACACAACAGGGGGAGAAAGCTCTGAGCGAGAAGAATGCCCTCAGGGAGCCAGAGACTGCAGAATGAGATGACCTAGCTGAGACTGATGGCGAGCCTCTAAGGCGCAGAGAACCCTGCAGGAACAAGATGCTAACTGAATGACCTATTCCAAGCAAGGCAGAGAAGGATGCCCGAGAATCCTAGCGTCAGAATGCTCTACGGATCTCCGCATCGCTACGAGTCCTAATCTGCTAGAACGCATCCTTGCCGTCACAATTGTCACAAATCACAGCTGTCGAGAACAGCCCAGAACAAGACCTCAAAAGACATCTGACCGGATGCTACTCCAAGGCCTGTCCGGGCTCCCGAGCCAAAGGTAAGAAGGAATCGGCACGGGGCCGAGGAACACAGAGATGAGAGATGCAAAGATGGACGCCCGGGCTTCCGATAAGCCCCTCAAAGGACTAAGGCAAAAGACACAGAAGGCACGACAGACAAGTGACACACCGTGCACCGGCACTGCTCTGCCCTGAGCACTTCAGCACTGTGAGGCTTTTCCTTTATGTGGCCTAAAGGGCCACCCCCATCTCCAAAGCTGCCTCCAAAAGCCCTCCCAGCGCCTCGCTTCCATCCCCTCTCAGGGTCCCGGCCCTCGACTTATCTCTCGGACGTCCGGGGACGAGAATCCACGTCCGGTGCCGAGGAAGGCCGCCTCGCCCGCTGGCAGTTTCCTAGAGTCACCGACTGTGGCCCCTTGCTCAGCTACAATCAAGAACACCAAACATCACTGCAGGATCTTAGCTGCACAGCGGCCAATAACCAATAACAATTCTGCTACTCACCATTCTCCTAAGAACGTCCGCCTCATCTGGCCGCGCCCGGAGGCCGATGCCCTCGCGGCAGGGTCTGCCTGGGTGAAGAGGAGACGAGGTGACGTGGCATCGCTGAAACTCGAGTGGACCCTGGCTCCTCCTCCCTAGCTCCCCGACTTACAGCAACTCCTCGGCCGCTCCTGAAGGCTCCCCGGGTGACACCTTCAAATGTCAAAGATCAAGGCTTCATCACAGATCCGTGCGCTGCTTCCCAAATTCCCACGAGAGTGACGAAGCGGGGGTCTGCGGCCCCGTTGCTGAGGGGGGTCTCGGCGTAATACGAGCGGACCGCCTAGAGCACGCAAACAAGAACGGAGCCTAAGAGCTGCACCGGGAATTGAGACCGGAGCAAGAACAACTGCTGCCTGCCACCGCTCACTGCTCACCTTGCCCACTTACCTTGACCGCTAGTATCCGGCTTTAGTTCCTAAAAATAACAACAAAGAAAATAGCTGTAATACAGAGGCACCATTTATACTCCCCCTGCAAAGACAAACGGTGACTGACCTTCTCGGGGGACCCCCCTCACCCGGGACGGGGCCCTCTGCCACGGATTCCATCTGGCTGCGTCTGAAAGAACGTGAGGACAAAAGTCAGAGCACTGCAGGATAACTTAACAGCTCCAGATAGCCTTCATCAATCTACAGATCCCATCTAGAGTCCAAATACACCCCACATTACAAATTTCCAGGCCCCAGGACACGCCCCATTCTAGACCTACACCAGGCTATGCAGCAGGGCAGAGCAGCTCCAGACCAAATACCCAGACACCCGTGACACAGAACAAGACAAACAAGGGGACACAACAGGGGGAGAAAGCTCTGAGCGAGAAGAATGCCCTCAGGGAGCCAGAGACTGCAGAATGAGATGACCTAGCTGAGACTGATGGCGAGCCTCTAAGGCGCAGAGAACCCTGCAGGAACAAGATGCTAACTGAATGACCTATTCCAAGCAAGGCAGAGAAGGATGCCCGAGAATCCTAGCGTCAGAATGCTCTACGGATCTCCGCATCGCTACGAGTCCTAATCTGCTAGAACGCATCCTTGCCGTCACAATTGTCACAAATCACAGCTGTCGAGAACAGCCCAGAACAAGACCTCAAAAGACATCTGACCGGATGCTACTCCAAGGCCTGTCCGGGCTCCCGAGCCAAAGGTAAGAAGGAATCGGCACGGGGCCGAGGAACACAGAGATGAGAGATGCAAAGATGGACGCCCGGGCTTCCGATAAGCCCCTCAAAGGACTAAGGCAAAAGACACAGAAGGCACGACAGACAAGTGACACACCGTGCACCGGCACTGCTCTGCCCTGAGCACTTCAGCACTGTGAGGCTTTTCCTTTATGTGGCCTAAAGGGCCACCCCCATCTCCAAAGCTGCCTCCAAAAGCCCTCCCAGCGCCTCGCTTCCATCCCCTCTCAGGGTCCCGGCCCTCGACTTATCTCTCGGACGTCCGGGGACGAGAATCCACGTCCGGTGCCGAGGAAGGCCGCCTCGCCCGCTGGCAGTTTCCTAGAGTCACCGACTGTGGCCCCTTGCTCAGCTACAATCAAGAACACCAAACATCACTGCAGGATCTTAGCTGCACAGCGGCCAATAACCAATAACAATTCTGCTACTCACCATTCTCCTAAGAACGTCCGCCTCATCTGGCCGCGCCCGGAGGCCGATGCCCTCGCGGCAGGGTCTGCCTGGGTGAAGAGGAGACGAGGTGACGTGGCATCGCTGAAACTCGAGTGGACCCTGGCTCCTCCTCCCTAGCTCCCCGACTTACAGCAACTCCTCGGCCGCTCCTGAAGGCTCCCCGGGTGACACCTTCAAATGTCAAAGATCAAGGCTTCATCACAGATCCGTGCGCTGCTTCCCAAATTCCCACGAGAGTGACCAAGCGGGGGTCTGCGGCCCCGTTGCTGAGGGGGGTCTCGGCGTAATACGAGCGGACCGCCTAGAGCACGCAAACAAGAACGGAGCCTAAGAGCTGCACCGGGAATTGAGACCGGAGCAAGAACAACTGCTGCCTGCCACCGCTCACTGCTCACCTTGCCCACTTACCTTGACCGCTAGTATCCGGCTTTAGTTCCTAAAAATAACAACAAAGAAAATAGCTGTAATACAGAGGCACCATTTATACTCCCCCTGCAAAGACAAACGGTGACTGACCTTCTCGGGGGACCCCCCTCACCCGGGACGGGGCCCTCTGCCACGGATTCCATCTGGCTGCGTCTGAAAGAACGTGAGGACAAAAGTCAGAGCACTGCAGGATAACTTAACAGCTCCAGATAGCCTTCATCAATCTACAGATCCCATCTAGAGTCCAAATACACCCCACATTACAAATTTCCAGGCCCCAGGACACGCCCCATTCTAGACCTACACCAGGCTATGCAGCAGGGCAGAGCAGCTCCAGACCAAATACCCAGACACCCGTGACACAGAACAAGACAAACAAGGGGACACAACAGGGGGAGAAAGCTCTGAGCGAGAAGAATGCCCTCAGGGAGCCAGAGACTGCAGAATGAGATGACCTAGCTGAGACTGATGGCGAGCCTCTAAGGCTCAGAGAACCCTGCAGGAACAAGATGCTAACTGAATGACCTATTCCAAGCAAGGCAGAGAAGGATGCCCGAGAATCCTAGCGTCAGAATGCTCTACGGATCTCCGCATCGCTACGAGTCCTAATCTGCTAGAACGCATCCTTGCCGTCACAATTGTCACAAATCACAGCTGTCGAGAACAGCCCAGAACAAGACCTCAAAAGACATCTGACCGGATGCTACTCCAAGGCCTGTCCGGGCTCCCGAGCCAAAGGTAAGAAGGAATCGGCACGGGGCCGAGGAACACAGAGATGAGAGATGCAAAGATGGACGCCCGGGCTTCCGATAAGCCCCTCAAAGGACTAAGGCAAAAGACACAGAAGGCACGACAGACAAGTGACACACCGTGCACCGGCACTGCTCTGCCCTGAGCACTTCAGCACTGTGAGGCTTTTCCTTTATGTGGCCTAAAGGGCCACCCCCATCTCCAAAGCTGCCTCCAAAAGCCCTCCCAGCGCCTCGCTTCCATCCCCTCTCAGGGTCCCGGCCCTCGACTTATCTCTCGGACGTCCGGGGACGAGAATCCACGTCCGGTGCCGAGGAAGGCCGCCTCGCCCGCTGGCAGTTTCCTAGAGTCACCGACTGTGGCCCCTTGCTCAGCTACAATCAAGAACACCAAACATCACTGCAGGATCTTAGCTGCACAGCGGCCAATAACCAATAACAATTCTGCTACTCACCATTCTCCTAAGAACGTCCGCCTCATCTGGCCGCGCCCGGAGGCCGATGCCCTCGCGGCAGGGTCTGCCTGGGTGAAGAGGAGACGAGGTGACGTGGCATCGCTGAAACTCGAGTGGACCCTGGCTCCTCCTCCCTAGCTCCCCGACTTACAGCAACTCCTCGGCCGCTCCTGAAGGCTCCCCGGGTGACACCTTCAAATGTCAAAGATCAAGGCTTCATCACAGATCCGTGCGCTGCTTCCCAAATTCCCACGAGAGTGACGAAGCGGGGGTCTGCGGCCCCGTTGCTGAGGGGGGTCTCGGCGTAATACGAGCGGACCGCCTAGAGCACGCAAACAAGAACGGAGCCTAAGAGCTGCACCGGGAATTGAGACCGGAGCAAGAACAACTGCTGCCTGCCACCGCTCACTGCTCACCTTGCCCACTTACCTTGACCGCTAGTATCCGGCTTTAGTTCCTAAAAATAACAACAAAGAAAATAGCTGTAATACAGAGGCACCATTTATACTCCCCCTGCAAAGACAAACGGTGACTGACCTTCTCGGGGGACCCCCCTCACCCGGGACGGGGCCCTCTGCCACGGATTCCATCTGGCTGCGTCTGAAAGAACGTGAGGACAAAAGTCAGAGCACTGCAGGATAACTTAACAGCTCCAGATAGCCTTCATCAATCTACAGATCCCATCTAGAGTCCAAATACACCCCACATTACAAATTTCCAGGCCCCAGGACACGCCCCATTCTAGACCTACACCAGGCTATGCAGCAGGGCAGAGCAGCTCCAGACCAAATACCCAGACACCCGTGACACAGAACAAGACAAACAAGGGGACACAACAGGGGGAGAAAGCTCTGAGCGAGAAGAATGCCCTCAGGGAGCCAGAGACTGCAGAATGAGATGACCTAGCTGAGACTGATGGCGAGCCTCTAAGGCTCAGAGAACCCTGCAGGAACAAGATGCTAACTGAATGACCTATTCCAAGCAAGGCAGAGAAGGATGCCCGAGAATCCTAGCGTCAGAATGCTCTACGGATCTCCGCATCGCTACGAGTCCTAATCTGCTAGAACGCATCCTTGCCGTCACAATTGTCACAAATCACAGCTGTCGAGAACAGCCCAGAACAAGACCTCAAAAGACATCTGACCGGATGCTACTCCAAGGCCTGTCCGGGCTCCCGAGCCAAAGGTAAGAAGGAATCGGCACGGGGCCGAGGAACACAGAGATGAGAGATGCAAAGATGGACGCCCGGGCTTCCGATAAGCCCCTCAAAGGACTAAGGCAAAAGACACAGAAGGCACGACAGACAAGTGACACACCGTGCACCGGCACTGCTCTGCCCTGAGCACTTCAGCACTGTGAGGCTTTTCCTTTATGTGGCCTAAAGGGCCACCCCCATCTCCAAAGCTGCCTCCAAAAGCCCTCCCAGCGCCTCGCTTCCATCCCCTCTCAGGGTCCCGGCCCTCGACTTATCTCTCGGACGTCCGGGGACGAGAATCCACGTCCGGTGCCGAGGAAGGCCGCCTCGCCCGCTGGCAGTTTCCTAGAGTCACCGACTGTGGCCCCTTGCTCAGCTACAATCAAGAACACCAAAGAAACCTGTTACCATAATCAGTATTTCACAGATTCTCTGCAACAACAAACAAAACATACACGACAGTCAAACAAACTAAATGAATAAAACCTCTATTATACTATAAATAATAATGCAATTTCCAATATTATAAATACCTCACTGATTAACTACAGGACAGTACCTAAAACCCATCAAAACGAACACTACATACTCACACTTAAAAAACCCACTCCAGCAGAATTATAAACCTACCCTCTACTTCATGGTATGACCCATATAGACTTTTGTAGACCTTAAACAACAGATCCTCTTAAAATTTTACTGTTTTAATTATATTTTTATAGCATAAAAATATTACTACATAGTAAAAAAAAAATGAAAACAAAAAAAACTAGCAAATTCCACAACAAAAAATATTCAACAAAACTCAATCCCAAAAAACCCTTGCCATCAGCACCTGAAACAAGAACCATAACATTCAAGAAGTACACCATGTCCGTTATCATACATCAATTACGAACAAAATAAAACGATACAATCAATTCCTAAAAACCACCTCAAAGTCACAACATCAAGGAACTTTGGAAAATTAAAAGCCGCGCTCCCGGCACCGGGCGGAACGCAGCTTCCGGTAAGAAAGCGGCTCCTCCGGCGGCTCCTGAGGGCTGCAGGGGGCCCCGGCCGCGCCCGAGCCCCGCGCCCGGAGCGGCCGGCACCGGCCGGCACCGGCGCAGCGCCCGCGCCGCCTCTCCCGCCCGCCGGCCCGGCAAAGCTCCCCTCGGCTCCGCACGCCTCGCTCCGGCGCGGCTCCGGCAGTCCCGCGCCAGCCCCGCCGCGCCCAAGTCCCCTTCCACCTCGGCAGCTCCCCAGGCAACGCCAGCAGCTCCCGCGCCACAGCCTTGGCTGCCGGGCCAGGGGCACAAGAAGCGCCCTCCAATGCAGCGGCACAGCCCGATTCCAACCCTTCAAACGCTGCGAGAGCTGCAGCTTCCTTCAATTCAACCCCCGGAACTTACGCCACACTCAGGTGCTCGCCTCACTTCAACAAGGGCAAATAAATGTGTTCTCCCCTTCAGTTTCAGCCCCTATAAGAGCAGAAAAGAAAGTACTTTCCTCAAATGATGGTAAAAGGGGGATTTTTACCGCAATCCAAACCCTTTACAAGGACGGACAACACGTCCCCTACCAACTACCCCCTCCATTTAAACCTCAGGATGATGAAAATGGGGGGGGGGGCTACCCTCAAGTCAAAACCCAGCATACAACAACAATATTTTTCCCCTTCTATTTGAAATAGAACACAGGGATTCGCTGCCACCCCGGGATACCCCTAACACCCTGGAAAAGGCATGTTTTCCTTCAATCAAGACCCTCAAAACCACGAGTGCACGGGAATCCCACCCAGTTCAAACACAGGCAATAATGGAAGAGAAGTTGCTTCCCTCATTTTGAATTTCTTTTGTCTTAATAAACCCTAGTTTGTTTGGGGGTTTTTTTTTTTTTTTTGTTTTGTTTTTTTTTTTTTGTTTTGGCGTTTTTTGGTGGGTTTTTTTTTTTTTCGGGGAGCAATGGGGAGGGATTGGCAAAACGAAATTTAAAAGGGAAAGGAGAAAAGTCCCCGCTACAAAGGCACACCGTCTCACCTGTTTGGCTGCTGTTTCCCGGCACAAAGGTTTGTCCCTCGGCACCTCCTTTGAGCAATGCTCCAGGTATCCAAGCGATCCCCCAGACCCTGTCTGAAGCTCTTACCGTCCTTCCATGAGACAACGCCGGGAGCCCCCCCCCAAACTCCTCTTCTCCAACAGCTCCATGCAAGAGTGAGCTGAGGCAAACCCCCTAAAACAGCCGCCGGCAGGAGCCGCCCCCTCATCATCCTCACAGCTCACACCTGGGGCTGCTCTGAGCCCTCATCATCCTCACAGCTCACACCTGGCGCTGTTGCCAGCGCCTCTCCCTGTCCAGCACACAGCCCACTTCTCACAGACACACACCAAGCAGAAATCCACTAGGGGTGTTGGCTTTTCTTAGTCCGTCTGATTAGACGATTAAAACACGCACATGCATTGATGGTCATTGAGGGAAAGCTTTCCAGTGGAGAAAATAGTCATTTTGGAAGCACACTTTGATACACCTTCAGAAAAAGCAGAATCAGCACCAGCTCCTAAGACCCCTGCTGAGGAACCCAGCCCTCCTTGGGACACCCAAAGCAGCAGACCTCGAAAAAGGAGGGGAAAAGTCAAGCTTGGAGTGGAAAAAGAGAACATAAGTACACCAGCCTTTCAAAATGCCTGCACACAGCAATAGTGGGAACCAGTCACATTTCTCCTTTCCTTGCTTTCTGTGATGACATAAATATGAAGTAAAAACACGTTAAACAAAAGGCAGAGCTAGGATTTTACAGGTCTTCATTTTGGCAGTCTGGATGACAAACGCCTCTTACGGGACTGCGACACGTTTTGGGGACTGGCAGAGAATGGAGGCAAAAGGTGCCAGAGCGCCCTTTCTATTCCCTTCAGCCCCTGCAGCTGTTCTGATGGTTTCAGGGCACTTGCTTGGTTCATTCCTAGATCAAAACGTTATGGCATTATTTTCAAAACTACTACCCATGCCCAGTCAGAGTTTCCTACATTCCTGGATACAAATGAGTGGATAGAGAGAGGGTTTCTTTCCAAATGAATTTAGCAATACTTTCCTATTTTTACCAATACCTATAAAAACGAAACATTTGCCAGGATTTAGTAGTATTCTACACACCCCCCTTCCTGTGCATTTTGGGGCAGCTTTGGGTCCCTCGGGGGGACGGCACCCGGCAGGACCCCCCCTCATTCACCACCCACCTGCTCCTCCGCCGCAGCGTGCGTCCCTCTCCTAGGGACCTTAGGGTGCCCCAAATGACACCAGAGCCCCGAGTCTTCACCCCTTTTTCCTGGCCCCCAAAGAAGGCACAGAACGAGTCTAACTGCCCTGGACAGCAGCCCAGCACTTGCTTCCATCCCTTTCCACATGTACATTCCCCCCGAAAGGGACTCTGCCGCAACAAGAAAGGGGGCAGCCCCCAGAAGGGTCGAAGCTCCTGCCCAGCCTCGCTGTCACGGGCGAGGGGCAGAGAGAGGGAGCGGCAGAGACGGCGGGGACGCGGCACGGACGGCACGGCACAGAGCGGGGGCCGCTCTCAGCGCGATGCCGGCAAAGCCGCAGGTCCGGCGGGGCCGGGCGGGGTTTGACCGGCACGGGGGGATCCGCCGAGAGCCTCCGGCCCCGTGCGGGGACTCCCGCAAGGGCCCAGGGGCGCCGGGCTCCGGCCCTCTGGGCTTTATTCTCCGGCGCCCCCGGCCCCGCGGCTGCGGGGAAAGAAGGAACGGGGCGACGGGAAGAGAAGAGGGCTAGCAGGGCATGAGAAAGGGTAGGGAGGGAGGGAGGTCGGGCTGTGGAGGAAAGCGGGAGGGCAAGGGAAAGGCCGGGAGCGGGGAAGAGGGACGGTGCACAGAGGAGGGAGAGAAGAGGAATAGAACGGAGGAGCGGGATAGGGACAGGGCAGTGGGGGTCGGGTTTGCGAGGGAGGGAGAGGAGGGGAGGGTCCGCGGACAAAGAACAGGAATACGGGGAGGAGGAAGGAAGGGTAGAGGGGGGGACGGGAGGGGAGACCGAAAAGGGAGAGAAAGGGGTCGGCTTTGGGGAGAGAGGGAACTAAGGGATAGAGAGAGAAAGAAGGGGAATACGGGAAGGAGGAAGAAAGGAAGAAGGATTGGTAGAGAGAGGGACAAGAGGGGGAGCCTCAGAGAGCGCCGATCCACCCCGAGCCCGCCCCGGCGGCCCGCCCTGCTCGGGATGCTGCGCTCGGCGGAGCTCGGCTCGGTTCGGCCCCGCTCGGCTCCTCGCCTACACTCGGCTGTTCTCCGCTAGACTCGGCTGGATTCGCCTCTTCGGCGCAGCTCGGCTCGGCTCAACTCGGAGCCGCTCGCTCCGCTCGGCTCCGTTCGGCTCCGCCGCTCGCTCGGCTCCCCGCGGCAGCGCGCCTCCCGCGCACGCGCACAGCTCGCCGCTCTCCTGCCGCCGAGCCCCGCGCCCGGCCCGGCCGGCGCACGGAAACCCCCGCGCCACATTAGACCCAGCAGTTTCTGCGCTAAACCCTTTCTGTCCTAGAAGGAGATAACCTCCTTCGTCTCCTCAGTTTTCTTCTTTGATTTCAAAATCAGAGTTACAAAAACCTACTCAACTACAAGACTCAGTAAGTAGCCGATAAAGTAGTCCCGTCAATTTCATAACCTAAAGAACACGTTATACTTAAGTTTTCACACTTAAAAAAAAGAAAAATCACACACGAGTCCTACTCACTGTGTCAAGCCTTATTTAAAACACACAAAAAAACCCTAAAAGAAATAGTTCCACAACCAAAACAGAACAAACAAGTAACACTAACTAAAACCCCACGTCCAAATACACTGTTTATCAGTCACCAACCCGAAAAATCTCTTTTCAACGTGTCTCGTTTGTATACCTCCTCACAACTAACCTTATCCTTTACAAACACTAAATTGCAAATCAAAAAACTTACACGTAACATAAACTCTTCAAATAACATTTATACACTCATACCCCAAATTACAGGTAAACCACCAAAAGTAAAATTACTCAAATCATTACAAACAAATACTTGTACAATATTTAGTTACAAAACAACCCCCAAACCACACCAAACCACAAAGAAGTTACCTCAAAACAGCAAACCTACAATTTAAAACAATTAATCCACTAAGACCAAACTTAACAATAATACATAAAAAAAAACCCAAAAAAAAAAAAAAAAAAAAAAAAAAAAAAAAAAAAAAGAACACCCACCCAAAAATACCCAATCGCTCCAACACAAATTTACTTCTCAGGATCAAAACAGTACGACCTTTTAATAACCTAATTCTATTATTCTGCATCTCTTTTAACACCTAAAATAACTACAACTCACACTTGAACCACATTAAATGAACTTACTTATTAACTAGCCAAATGAAACAATAACACATCTATAACATTAAATAAATTACTGCCAAATAGGAACATCTTTAAACATACTACCTTACAAAATAAAACAACTGTTCATTTTTTATTATTCACACATAATCATAAATATAAAACATTTAAAAAATATATAAATTGATGAAATCACAAGAAATCAATTTACAAAAACATTACAAAAATTTTAAATTAATCAATCACACATAAATAAAAAATAACGAAATAATATTTTCAAGAATTAAAACATCACTAAATAACTTAAATCATTATTAAAAACTAAAATACTCATCTTATTAATAATTACTGCTTTTTATCTCCCCTACCGATTTAAATTTTTACATAGAACTCTACAAAAATCCTTAACAAGTAGATTTATAACTTAAATTTAAAACATTTATAGATAAACATACTTAATGAATAATCTACACACCAAACAACTAAACTAACAAGAAAAACCTAATAAAATACTAATATATTCATAACATAAAAACCCCAAATCATTAACATAAAAACCCATATAAACACATGAAAATACCTACAGTAAAAAAGACGTACCTTAATGAACAATATTCATAGCTTAATAATTCATTATAAACTCTTACCAATTAATGATTAACATTAATTACTTGATACCAATAAAATACAAGAAAATGTTACTTTAGCCAATAACTATAATAAAATATCATAACTAATAACTTAAAATCACACTTTATTAAAAATATAAAACGGTGAAGCAACGTATCATAAAAACTCCCATTATTATCACTACACAGATATACGTATATACATATATCTATATACAGATAGATAGATCATATATCCATCTCAACAGCAGCATCTGGGATCGATTCCTGTTTTCTCTCTTGTCTCCTAAATTTATTAGCCACAAAGGATGGAGTAAGGAAATCATTTTATTTATCACCTGGTTCTCCAGAAACCTGAAAAACAAAATGAAACAGAACAAAAAGAAAAAAAAGAAAAGAAAACCACATTTGAAAGGCAGATCCTCACCAGCAGCTGGTCCATCTCCTACGGGGGACCATATTCTAGGGCACTTTTGGTGCACTTGCCTGAACCTGTCAGGGCACTCTGTGCTTGCAGAAGAGATTTTTTTTGTCAGGGAGAGGCAAGGGGAGGAGAAGTAACGTTCTAGACAGCTCAAATCCATTACTGTGCCACTTCCTGTGCAGCAGGTCCTGTGACAGGATGGGAACTGAGGCTGCTTGAAATTTCAAAGCTAAAGACACCAGCACAAGGTGTCCTTTTGCTTTGTCAAGGAAGTGATTCCCAAATCACACAGCCCCCCCACCATCGTCCCTCCCACCACCACCTGAAAGCCTCTTGATTCTCTTCTCAAAAACACAAGGGACACCTCAGCGTTCAGCAAGTTCTGCCAGTGCAGCCCTCGGTGCCCCCGTCTCCAGGTCTGTCCCCCTTGCTTTCATCCTCAGCCACGTCATTCTTCAGCCGTGGACAGGAAATTGTCCCCATGTCTCCCGTACTTGGCTGGTTACCTTTTCTCTAAGCCGTGCAGGACCCACGAGAGGAGGCTGTGATCCTCTATCGGCTCATGGGCAGCTCTAGAGGTGACACGGGCAGCAGCACTCTGTCGTATCTCCAGAATAGGACTCTGAAACAGAAAATGCAACTTGTTCTTTTACAGCCAAGATCTGATTATCTAAAATAAAATGAGCAATTTGGCTGGTACCCGATCAACTTCCAGCTAAAATGAACACCGCCTGTTCTCAGCAACTCCAGAGAAGGAAAGACATTCTCCCTTCAACGCTTCACACCACAGGTGCTGCTCTTACAAGAAGTATTCAGGTAGCAAGACAATTTTCTCTTTTTGTCCGAGGTTTTGATACCTGAAATCCTCAGGGTGGATGCTCCCAAACCTGAGAGCTCCCGGCAGGCGAGTTTCCCTCCTGCCGAAGCACTGTGCAGGTGACAAACGTGCTGGCTGGGGAATAGAGACCCCAAAAAGAAAAGACCCCGACTGCAGGAGCAAAACCACGGCACCCACGTGAGGCTCCACGATGGCAGGAACCGGTCCCAGTTTCAGGGGATAAGGATGGGACTGGTTTAGACACAACCTAAATTATTTCCCCCTCCACACATCCACAAAACCAACAAGGAACAGATTTTCAAGAGGACCAAGGCAGAATCAGCTGCTCCTTTCTGTTTTGTACTTGAGATCTTGAGGCCATACAAGCTTTTGTGGTTTGGGGTATTTGGGAACTGTTCTTTTTCAATTCTTACCTGGGAGCCCTGGTCACACAAAGGACTGCTGAGAAAGGAAAGAATGACCCGGAAAATCCTCTGGTAGACATAGAGCTCACAGCAATGTTTGTCACGCAGCCCTTCCCCAAGAAATCTGAGGATCCACTCGTGCTGTTTTGTACTGGAAGCCATAAAGAAAAATACCACCGTCAGACATTCAGACATTTCCAAAGGATACATGCTCCTAAGAGCACAAAACCCCGGTTCCCTCTGAGTGCCAGCTCAGGAATTACCACAGCTTCTTCTGGACTTCTCAATTTTCCATTCCTATCAAATTTAATCGCTAACATCCATTGGGAACAGTCAGTCTGCAGCCCAAACATGCAGTGGAAATGGAATTTTAGAAGTTGCTGTTTCTAAAATACTTCAGTTGAACTCAAAGTTACTAACCTAAACTCAAAGAGGAATTGTAGCTAGCCGGGGCAGAACATTCTTTTCTTGTGCTCACAGAGCATACACAGCACAACTCCTTGTGCGCTAGTATTAAGAAGACAACAAAAACCTCACAGAAATAACATTTTGAATTCCTACATGAAACATAAGAAAGACGCTTCTAATTAACTACCCGTGGGAGAATGAGGTTTCATTGTATTTTTGCGGCTGTTTCTAATACATTTCTGAAGAATTACTGGGTACCTAAAATGGGACTCTTACCTCAAAATCAAAACTGTAGAAAAGCTGGAGAAAACCTGGTACCTTCCTCAGGTCCAAATACCGGTGTGACAGAAGGAATCTCTTTACCCTTATGTACACGTGCTCCTCTGTAAAGAGAAAAGGTTGGCATGGTGGAGGAGGACAGCGCTCCCAATCCACAAGCACGGACGACAATTCCTGGAAGCTGCAGTCAGTGAGCGTGCAGCGCTCCGAGCTGGGAGAACAGCCCGGCAACTGCAGAAGGCCTTTGCTCTGAGGCGCATTCCCATTGCTGCCCACCCTCCCCTTCTCTTGCCCAGGAGGAAAAGCTCAGGCAAGAGCGCACGAGCACAGAGCAGGTGAGGGGATCGACACTCCCCAGGGCTCTGTTTTTCACCCCAGCAGTGACACACGCAGCACGTCCCAGTACCTGGCTTCAGGATCTGCTGTGCCACACGAGCAGCGCAGAGGGTGAGGGAGAAGGTGAACCTGAGGCTTGGCTGCCTGATTCCGTTCTGCACGGCATCCAAGAGATACGGCAACGGCAAGGGCCCAGGGAGAGAAGCCTGAAGCACAGCCCAAATGAACACAGCGGGAGCAGGAAGACATCGATCAGCTTCCGGGACATTTCACGGGTCACACAGGTAGGAGCCCCAATTCAGCAAACCTGAGGCTTTGGCGACGTCAGGATCAAAACACCCGGAAACCTGTGAGAAAGAAACCGAACTGCAGCCGGCTAAAAGCCGTCCCTGCCTCAAACTCCTTCAAACAACTTGCTCACGAGGAGGCAGGGATTGATTCAATACTCACCAGCCCATCTGGCCAAGGTCAGAGCTCTGTGCCCACCCAGGACACGGCAGCCAGCAGGGACCCTTCTCCCACTCTCCAGCACGGACCTGTGAAGCCAGGGAGAAGTTTACAGAACAGAAGCAGCCAGAAGATGCTCTCTACTTCCATACGCTCTCTGATCGATCACTCCCAAGGAAAGTCCCCACGGATCGGAAGCAACCACCTCTCATTTCTCCTCCGCAATCATCACTGCCTTGCCTTTCTGTGCGTTTCCTCCCGTGCCCGTCCCCAGAGCACATTAAGTCCATCTTTTGTTCCCAACCGCAGCTCTCCAGCACAAATGCCACTCCTCACACACACAAAGCAAACGGTCATCTGCTTCAGCTTTTGGCTTAGAAAGTAAAACCTCAGCGCGTCCGGCTACGTGATTAAAACACAGAGACGCACGGGTGGACATAGATGGAAAGCTTTTCAGGAGAGAAAAGAGCTGATTCGCTAGCACGCTTCCATACAGCTTCAGAAAAATCAGAATCCATAGCAACTCCTAAGACCCCTGCTGAGGAACCCAGCCCTCCTGGGGACACCCAATGCAGCAGCTACGGGAAAAGCATGGGAAAAGCCAAACTTGGGGTGAAAAAAAGATGACATCAATACAGCAGCCTGTAAAAAGCCTTCACCCAGCAACAGTGGGAACCAGTCCCATTTGCTCCGTCCCTGCTTTTTGGGATGACACAAACAGGAAATGAAAACACGTGAAACACAAGGCACACCTATAGGGTGTACCAGGTGCTCCTTTTGGCAGCGTGGATGACAAAGGTCTCTCTGCGCACTTACAGGCAGCCCGGTTGCAATCCATCCTTAGCCCAAGCCTTCCTCGCCTCCCATTCGCCAGCGCTCTGCTCTGGCCTTTGGAGCGCTGGCCCCGTCCTCCCGCAGCAGCACGGCACCGGAACACAGCGAGGCAAAGCGTGCCGGAGCCGCCCGTGCTGTCAGCGTAGCTGTCAGCTGCCGGCGGTGGGCAACTCCGGCCCTGCGGGCAAGGGGGAGACGGCTCGGGCACCTCCAGCGGCTGCTCTGCCCCGATGCTTTCGCGTTCTCCTGCATTTCCCTGCAGCGGAGGGGGTCCGGGACGGGGGCGGATCGTGTCAGAGTGGAGACGGCGGGGAAGCACGGGGAGGCGGCGGGAACGCGGCGGGACGAGACAGCGACGCGGCGGGACGGGGACGGCTCGCTTGACCTTCCAAAGATGGCGGCAGGAGGGGCGGGGAAAGCCGGGGCCCCGCTCCGCCGCCTGCGCGCCGCCCCGGCGGCATTTTCCGGCACGCGGTCGCTTCCAGCGTCTAGAGAGGGACGCGCGCGGGGATCGGGAAAGGGGAGTGCAGCCCTGTTCCGACGCCGCTCGCCCCCCGCCCGCCGCCCCCGGCCCGTGAGCGCTGCGACCGCGCCTCCGCCGCCCGCCGAAAGCGGCCCCGCCGGGCCGCCCTCGCCGCTGCCGTTCTTCTCGGTCATCGGGTCCCTTTGCTCTCCCGAATCTCCTTCACCCCTCCCCTCTATTTACAGACACCGCCCCGCTTGCCGCTCGCTCCCGCGCCTCGCCCTTCCCACGCTCGGCAGCCGTCCTTCCCCCCTCAGCCGGCACCCAGCGGCGAGGGGCAGGGCGCTGGCTGGGGGGGGCTGCAGTACCGCTCTCTGTCCACAAGGCGGCAGCACCGCCGCCGGCCACAGCCGGGGGCTGCCGCTCGCCCGGAGGGAAGGGAGGCAGAAAAGAACAGGGGCGATCCCCTTGGAAAAATCCTGAAAAATAAATGGCCCAAAACCACCCGCACACAAACTAAAACACACTGCCTCTAACCCAATAAAACCCCTCCAAAATCCTTTTCTTTTAAACTCTCTAGAACTATCTTTCATATTTATACTTTTCACATTCCCATTTATCATGTATATTGATGCATGATGTTATTTCGATTCTATATTAAATATCTTCTTCCTATGACTTCTATTTATTTATATTTTATCTTTTTATATATCCAGATATATTAATATACATTTCTATATTTATATTGCAAAAATAGTTCTGTTCTTTAAAATAAAAGCCCTGCCTGTAAGCAAATTCTAGCTCTATGATATTAATATTAACGATCTCTTATTTAAAAGAAAAATGCTGCCTGAAACCCACCCGCCCGCGGCGCAAGTGCGGCAACAGCCCGTGTCCGCAGTACTGGCAAGGCCGCGGGAAATCCCGGCGGGGCGGCCCCTGCGTGGCGCGCGGGCAGTGCAGCACGCGGACCACGATTTTCCCGCGCTTTTTTTTTTTTTTTTTTTTTTTTTTTTTTCTATCCGCCATATTGAGAAGGTCAAGAGTGTCCCGGCCGCCGCGACACTTTCAAGATGGCGGCCGCGTGAGGCCCTCGGAAGGGAGAGGCGTTTTTGCCGATGCCTGTCGGCGCCCGCTCAAAACCTGACCGCCCGCGCAGCCGCTGAGCTCACAGTCCGTGGCCACGACACGGGAAAAAGCGAAAAAAATCCCGCGGGGCGGCGCCGGCGTCAGGGTGCCGTGCAGGCAGTGCAGTAGACAGACCGAGGTCCTCCTTTTTCCCGCCTTTTTTTGCCGCCATATTGGGAAGGTCAAGCGAGTCCGCGACAACCCACTCCCAAGGTGGCGGCCGCGGGAGGACCTCGGGCGAGGGCTGCAGTACTGCACTCTGGCCACAAGGCGGCGGCACTGCCGCCCGCCCTGGGGCTGCAGGCGGGGAAGGCGCGCAAAGAAGAACAGGCGCGACCCCCTTCAAAACATCCTCTGCAATAAATGCCCCTAAACATCCCGCACGAAACCGAAAAACACCGACCAAAAAAAAAAAAAAAACCTGCCTCTAACCCAATAAGAACCAAAATAAAAAATCTTTTCTTTTAAGCTATATTTCAATCTATATTATTTTTATATTTTTTATATTTATATTCACATTTTGATTTAAAATGTATACTGATGTATAATGATAATTTTATAATTTCTTACATTCATTCATATTACTTAAAGTTTATTTTATTTTATATTTTTATGCATGTCTTAATATATTGATTACATATTTCTATATTTAGATTGATATTTCTAAAAGGTTTATATTTTTAAAAATAAAATCCCTGCATCTATCCAAGTAAAAACCTAAAAAAAACCCCAAACTTTCTTTTAAACTGTTTGTAAATTTATCTATATATTTTTCGCATTTATATTCAAATTTGCATTTTAAAGGTAGATTGATATATGTCATTATTTATATTCTATCTCTTCCTATTACTTATTTTACTTATATTTTATATTTTTATATCTATCTTTATACATTGATTATATATTTTTATATTTAGAAGTCTATCAAAATAAAATGTATATTCATATTTTTTTAAATAAAAACCCTGCCTAGAACCAAATGAAAACCAAAAAAGCCCTTTATTTAAACAATATTTAAATATTTATATCATATTTATACTTTCTATTGGTGGATTATATTTATAAATGTATATAATATATATAATAAGATAACAAGATAGATAAAATAATATATATATTATATTTCATACATACTGCTAATACTTCTATTTACTTACATTTTAATTTTTATATAGATTTTAATGTACGTATGATATACTTCTATACATAGATTTCTAATTTATTTATATTTCTAATTTTACAATAAAAACCCGGCCTACTAACAAATACAAAATTTTAAAAATCCTTTTATTTTAAACTATATTTGAATATTTCTATATTCATCCTTTTGATATTTACATTTACATGCTCTTGTATATTATATTACAGTATATTGACATACTATATTTAGATATATATAATATATTACATGTAATGTGGTATAATAAGACATATACACTAGAATATCTATTAGGTATTGTATCGATTTCTGTGATTTTTTATTTTTTTCTATTTTATATTTATATTTATATATACACGTATATTAATTGTACATTACATCCTCACAGCGCATACATGGGGCTTTCATTCCAAATGAATTTAGCAATACTTTCCTATTTTTACCAATACCTATAAAAACGAAACATTTGCCAGGATTTAGTAGTATTCTACACACCCCCCTCCCTGTGCATTTTGGGGCAGCTTTGGGTCCCTCGGGGGGACGGCACCCGGCAGGACCCCCCCTCATTCACCACCCACCTGCTCCTCCGCCGCAGCGTGCGTCCCTCTCCTAGGGACCTTAGGGTGCCCCAAATGACACCAGAGCCCCGAGTCTTCACCCCTTTTTCCTGGCCCCCAAAGAAGGCACAGAACGGGTCTTAACTGCCCTGGACAGCAGCCCAGCACTTGCTTCCATCCCTTTCCACATGTACATTCCCCCCGAAAGGGACTCTGCCGCAACAAGAAAAGGGGGCAGCCCCCAGAAGGGTCGAAGCTCCTGCCCAGCCTCGCTGTCACGGGCGAGGGGCAGAGAGAGGGAGCGGCAGAGACGGCGGGGACGCGGCACGGACGGCACGGCACAGAGCGGGGGCCGCTCTCAGCGCGATGCCGGCAAAGCCGCAGGTCCGGCGGGGCCGGGCGGGGTTTGACCGGCACGGGGGGATCCGCCGAGAGCCTCCGGCCCCGTGCGGGGACTCCCGCAAGGGCCCAGGGGCGCCGGGCTCCGGCCCTCTGGGCTTTATTCTCCGGCGCCCCCGGCCCCGCGGCTGCGGGGAAAGAAGGAACGGGGCGACGGGAAGAGAAGAGGGCTAGCAGGGCATGAGAAAGGGTAGGGAGGGAGGTCGGGCTGTGGAGGAAAGCGGGAGGGCAAGGGAAAGGCCGGGAGCGGGGAAGAGGGACGGTGCACAGAGGAGGGAGAGAAGAGGAATAAAACGGAGGAGCGGGATAGGGACAGGGCAGTGGGGGTCGGGTTTGCGAGGGAGGGAGAGGAGGGGAGGGTCCGCGGACAAAGAACAGGAATACGGGGAGGAGGAAGGGAGTGACGAAGCGGGGGTCTGCAGCCCCGTTGCTGAGGGGGGTCTCGGCGTAATACGAGCGGACCGCCTAGAGCACGCAAACAAGAACGGAGCCTAAGAGCTGCACCGGGAATTGAGACCGGAGCAAGAACAACTGCTGCCTGCCACACGCTCACTGCTCACTTACCTTGACCGCTAGTATCCGGCTTTAGTTCCTAAAAATAACAACAAAGAAAATAGCTGTAATACAGAGGCACCATTTATACTCCCCCTGCAAAGACAAAGGGTGACTGACCTTCTCGGGGGACCCCCCTCACCCGGGACGGGGCCCTCTGCCACGGATTCCATCTGGCTGCGTCTGAAAGAACGTGAGGACAAAAGTCAGAGCACTGCAGGATAACTTAACAGCTCCAGATAGCCTTCATCAATCTACAGATCCCATCTAGAGTCCAAATACACCCCACATTACAAATTTCCAGGCCCCAGGACACGCCCCATTCTAGACCTACACCAGGCTATGCAGCAGGGCAGAGCAGCTCCAGCCAAATACCCAGACACCCGTGACACAGAACAAGACAAACAAGGGGACACAACAGGGGGAGAAAGCTCTGAGCGAGAAGAATGCCCTCAGGGAGCCAGAGACTGCAGAATGAGATGACCTAGCTGAGACTGATGGCGAGCCTCTAAGGCGCAGAGAACCCTGCAGGAACAAGATGCTAACTGAATGACCTATTCCAAGCAAGGCAGAGAAGGATGCCCGAGAATCCTAGCGTCAGAATGCTCTACGGATCTCCGCATCGCTACGAGTCCTAATCTGCTAGAACGCATCCTTGCCGTCACAATTGTCACAAATCACAGCTGTCGAGAACAGCCCAGAACAAGACCTCAAAAGACATCTGACCGGATGCTACTCCAAGGCCTGTCAGGGCTCCCGAGCCAAAGGTAAGAAGGAATCGGCACGGGGCCGAGGAACACAGAGATGAGAGATGCAAAGATGGACGCCCGGGCTTCCGATAAGCCCCTCAAAGGACTAAGGCAAAAGACACAGAAGGCACGACAGACAAGTGACACACCGTGCACCGGCACTGCTCTGCCCTGAGCACTTCAGCACTGTGAGGCTTTTCCTTTATGTGGCCTAAAGGGCCACCCCCATCTCCAAAGCTGCCTCCAAAAGCCCTCCCAGCGCCTCGCTTCCATCCCCTCTCAGGGTCCCGGCCCTCGACTTATCTCTCGGACGTCCGGGGACGAGAATCCACGTCCGGTGCCGAGGAAGGCCGCCTCGCCCGCTGGCAGTTTCCTAGAGTCACCGACTGTGGCCCCTTGCTCAGCTACAATCAAGAACACCAAACATCACTGCAGGATCTTAGCTGCACAGCGGCCAATAACCAATAACAATTCTGCTACTCACCATTCTCCTAAGAACGTCCGCCTCATCTGGCCGCGCCCGGAGGCCGATGCCCTCGCGGCAGGGTCTGCCTGGGTGAAGAGGAGACGAGGTGACGTGGCATCGCTGAAACTCGAGTGGACCCTGGCTCCTCCTCCCTAGCTCCCCGACTTACAGCAACTCCTCGGCCGCTCCTGAAGGCTCCCCGGGTGACACCTTCAAATGTCAAAGATCAAGGCTTCATCACAGATCCGTGCGCTGCTTCCCAAATTCCCACGAGAGTGACCAAGCGGGGGTCTGCGGCCCCGTTGCTGAGGGGGGTCTCGGCGTAATACGAGCGGACCGCCTAGAGCACGCAAACAAGAACGGAGCCTAAGAGCTGCACCGGGAATTGAGACCGGAGCAAGAACAACTGCTGCCTGCCACCGCTCACTGCTCACCTTGCCCACTTACCTTGACCGCTAGTATCCGGCTTTAGTTCCTAAAAATAACAACAAAGAAAATAGCTGTAATACAGAGGCACCATTTATACTCCCCCTGCAAAGACAAACGGTGACTGACCTTCTCGGGGGACCCCCCTCACCCGGGACGGGGCCCTCTGCCACGGATTCCATCTGGCTGCGTCTGAAAGAACGTGAGGACAAAAGTCAGAGCACTGCAGGATAACTTAACAGCTCCAGATAGCCTTCATCAATCTACAGATCCCATCTAGAGTCCAAATACACCCCACATTACAAATTTCCAGGCCCCAGGACACGCCCCATTCTAGACCTACACCAGGCTATGCAGCAGGGCAGAGCAGCTCCACGCCAAATACCCAGACACCCGTGACACAGAACAAGACAAACAAGGGGACACAACAGGGGGAGAAAGCTCTGAGCGAGAAGAATGCCCTCAGGGAGCCAGAGACTGCAGAATGAGATGACCTAGCTGAGACTGATGGCGAGCCTCTAAGGCTCAGAGAACCCTGCAGGAACAAGATGCTAACTGAATGACCTATTCCAAGCAAGGCAGAGAAGGATGCCCGAGAATCCTAGCGTCAGAATGCTCTACGGATCTCCGCATCGCTACGAGTCCTAATCTGCTAGAACGCATCCTTGCCGTCACAATTGTCACAAATCACAGCTGTCGAGAACAGCCCAGAACAAGACCTCAAAAGACATCTGACCGGATGCTACTCCAAGGCCTGTCAGGGCTCCCGAGCCAAAGGTAAGAAGGAATCGGCACGGGGCCGAGGAACACAGAGATGAGAGATGCAAAGATGGACGCCCGGGCTTCCGATAAGCCCCTCAAAGGACTAAGGCAAAAGACACAGAAGGCACGACAGACAAGTGACACACCGTGCACCGGCACTGCTCTGCCCTGAGCACTTCAGCACTGTGAGGCTTTTCCTTTATGTGGCCTAAAGGGCCACCCCCATCTCCAAAGCTGCCTCCAAAAGCCCTCCCAGCGCCTCGCTTCCATCCCCTCTCAGGGTCCCGGCCCTCGACTTATCTCTCGGACGTCCGGGGACGAGAATCCACGTCCGGTGCCGAGGAAGGCCGCCTCGCCCGCTGGCAGTTTCCTAGAGTCACCGACTGTGGCCCCTTGCTCAGCTACAATCAAGAACACCAAACATCACTGCAGGATCTTAGCTGCACAGCGGCCAATAACCAATAACAATTCTGCTACTCACCATTCTCCTAAGAACGTCCGCCTCATCTGGCCGCGCCCGGAGGCCGATGCCCTCGCGGCAGGGTCTGCCTGGGTGAAGAGGAGACGAGGTGACGTGGCATCGCTGAAACTCGAGTGGACCCTGGCTCCTCCTCCCTAGCTCCCCGACTTACAGCAACTCCTCGGCCGCTCCTGAAGGCTCCCCGGGTGACACCTTCAAATGTCAAAGATCAAGGCTTCATCACAGATCCGTGCGCTGCTTCCCAAATTCCCACGAGAGTGACCAAGCGGGGGTCTGCGGCCCCGTTGCTGAGGGGGGTCTCGGCGTAATACGAGCGGACCGCCTAGAGCACGCAAACAAGAACGGAGCCTAAGAGCTGCACCGGGAATTGAGACCGGAGCAAGAACAACTGCTGCCTGCCACCGCTCACTGCTCACCTTGCCCACTTACCTTGACCGCTAGTATCCGGCTTTAGTTCCTAAAAATAACAACAAAGAAAATAGCTGTAATACAGAGGCACCATTTATACTCCCCCTGCAAAGACAAACGGTGACTGACCTTCTCGGGGGACCCCCCTCACCCGGGACGGGGCCCTCTGCCACGGATTCCATCTGGCTGCGTCTGAAAGAACGTGAGGACAAAAGTCAGAGCACTGCAGGATAACTTAACAGCTCCAGATAGCCTTCATCAATCTACAGATCCCATCTAGAGTCCAAATACACCCCACATTACAAATTTCCAGGCCCCAGGACACGCCCCATTCTAGACCTACACCAGGCTATGCAGCAGGGCAGAGCAGCTCCAGCCAAATACCCAGACACCCGTGACACAGAACAAGACAAACAAGGGGACACAACAGGGGGAGAAAGCTCTGAGCGAGAAGAATGCCCTCAGGGAGCCAGAGACTGCAGAATGAGATGACCTAGCTGAGACTGATGGCGAGCCTCTAAGGCTCAGAGAACCCTGCAGGAACAAGATGCTAACTGAATGACCTATTCCAAGCAAGGCAGAGAAGGATGCCCGAGAATCCTAGCGTCAGAATGCTCTACGGATCTCCGCATCGCTACGAGTCCTAATCTGCTAGAACGCATCCTTGCCGTCACAATTGTCACAAATCACAGCTGTCGAGAACAGCCCAGAACAAGACCTCAAAAGACATCTGACCGGATGCTACTCCAAGGCCTGTCAGGGCTCCCGAGCCAAAGGTAAGAAGGAATCGGCACGGGGCCGAGGAACACAGAGATGAGAGATGCAAAGATGGACGCCCGGGCTTCCGATAAGCCCCTCAAAGGACTAAGGCAAAAGACACAGAAGGCACGACAGACAAGTGACACACCGTGCACCGGCACTGCTCTGCCCTGAGCACTTCAGCACTGTGAGGCTTTTCCTTTATGTGGCCTAAAGGGCCACCCCCATCTCCAAAGCTGCCTCCAAAAGCCCTCCCAGCGCCTCGCTTCCATCCCCTCTCAGGGTCCCGGCCCTCGACTTATCTCTCGGACGTCCGGGGACGAGAATCCACGTCCGGTGCCGAGGAAGGCCGCCTCGCCCGCTGGCAGTTTCCTAGAGTCACCGACTGTGGCCCCTTGCTCAGCTACAATCAAGAACACCAAACATCACTGCAGGATCTTAGCTGCACAGCGGCCAATAACCAATAACAATTCTGCTACTCACCATTCTCCTAAGAACGTCCGCCTCATCTGGCCGCGCCCGGAGGCCGATGCCCTCGCGGCAGGGTCTGCCTGGGTGAAGAGGAGACGAGGTGACGTGGCATCGCTGAAACTCGAGTGGACCCTGGCTCCTCCTCCCTAGCTCCCCGACTTACAGCAACTCCTCGGCCGCTCCTGAAGGCTCCCCGGGTGACACCTTCAAATGTCAAAGATCAAGGCTTCATCACAGATCCGTGCGCTGCTTCCCAAATTCCCACGAGAGTGACGAAGCGGGGGTCTGCGGCCCCGTTGCTGAGGGGGGTCTCGGCGTAATACGAGCGGACCGCCTAGAGCACGCAAACAAGAACGGAGCCTAAGAGCTGCACCGGGAATTGAGACCGGAGCAAGAACAACTGCTGCCTGCCACCGCTCACTGCTCACCTTGCCCACTTACCTTGACCGCTAGTATCCGGCTTTAGTTCCTAAAAATAACAACAAAGAAAATAGCTGTAATACAGAGGCACCATTTATACTCCCCCTGCAAAGACAAACGGTGACTGACCTTCTCGGGGGACCCCCCTCACCCGGGACGGGGCCCTCTGCCACGGATTCCATCTGGCTGCGTCTGAAAGAACGTGAGGACAAAAGTCAGAGCACTGCAGGATAACTTAACAGCTCCAGATAGCCTTCATCAATCTACAGATCCCATCTAGAGTCCAAATACACCCCACATTACAAATTTCCAGGCCCCAGGACACGCCCCATTCTAGACCTACACCAGGCTATGCAGCAGGGCAGAGCAGCTCCAGACCAAATACCCAGACACCCGTGACACAGAACAAGACAAACAAGGGGACACAACAGGGGGAGAAAGCTCTGAGCGAGAAGAATGCCCTCAGGGAGCCAGAGACTGCAGAATGAGATGACCTAGCTGAGACTGATGGCGAGCCTCTAAGGCTCAGAGAACCCTGCAGGAACAAGATGCTAACTGAATGACCTATTCCAAGCAAGGCAGAGAAGGATGCCCGAGAATCCTAGCGTCAGAATGCTCTACGGATCTCCGCATCGCTACGAGTCCTAATCTGCTAGAACGCATCCTTGCCGTCACAATTGTCACAAATCACAGCTGTCGAGAACAGCCCAGAACAAGACCTCAAAAGACATCTGACCGGATGCTACTCCAAGGCCTGTCCGGGCTCCCGAGCCAAAGGTAAGAAGGAATCGGCACGGGGCCGAGGAACACAGAGATGAGAGATGCAAAGATGGACGCCCGGGCTTCCGATAAGCCCCTCAAAGGACTAAGGCAAAAGACACAGAAGGCACGACAGACAAGTGACACACCGTGCACCGGCACTGCTCTGCCCTGAGCACTTCAGCACTGTGAGGCTTTTCCTTTATGTGGCCTAAAGGGCCACCCCCATCTCCAAAGCTGCCTCCAAAAGCCCTCCCAGCGCCTCGCTTCCATCCCCTCTCAGGGTCCCGGCCCTCGACTTATCTCTCGGACGTCCGGGGACGAGAATCCACGTCCGGTGCCGAGGAAGGCCGCCTCGCCCGCTGGCAGTTTCCTAGAGTCACCGACTGTGGCCCCTTGCTCAGCTACAATCAAGAACACCAAACATCACTGCAGGATCTTAGCTGCACAGCGGCCAATAACCAATAACAATTCTGCTACTCACCATTCTCCTAAGAACGTCCGCCTCATCTGGCCGCGCCCGGAGGCCGATGCCCTCGCGGCAGGGTCTGCCTGGGTGAAGAGGAGACGAGGTGACGTGGCATCGCTGAAACTCGAGTGGACCCTGGCTCCTCCTCCCTAGCTCCCCGACTTACAGCAACTCCTCGGCCGCTCCTGAAGGCTCCCCGGGTGACACCTTCAAATGTCAAAGATCAAGGCTTCATCACAGATCCGTGCGCTGCTTCCCAAATTCCCACGAGAGTGACGAAGCGGGGGTCTGCGGCCCCGTTGCTGAGGGGGGTCTCGGCGTAATACGAGCGGACCGCCTAGAGCACGCAAACAAGAACGGAGCCTAAGAGCTGCACCGGGAATTGAGACCGGAGCAAGAACAACTGCTGCCTGCCACCGCTCACTGCTCACCTTGCCCACTTACCTTGACCGCTAGTATCCGGCTTTAGTTCCTAAAAATAACAACAAAGAAAATAGCTGTAATACAGAGGCACCATTTATACTCCCCCTGCAAAGACAAACGGTGACTGACCTTCTCGGGGGACCCCCCTCACCCGGGACGGGGCCCTCTGCCACGGATTCCATCTGGCTGCGTCTGAAAGAACGTGAGGACAAAAGTCAGAGCACTGCAGGATAACTTAACAGCTCCAGATAGCCTTCATCAATCTACAGATCCCATCTAGAGTCCAAATACACCCCACATTACAAATTTCCAGGCCCCAGGACACGCCCCATTCTAGACCTACACCAGGCTATGCAGCAGGGCAGAGCAGCTCCACGCCAAATACCCAGACACCCGTGACACAGAACAAGACAAACAAGGGGACACAACAGGGGGAGAAAGCTCTGAGCGAGAAGAATGCCCTCAGGGAGCCAGAGACTGCAGAATGAGATGACCTAGCTGAGACTGATGGCGAGCCTCTAAGGCTCAGAGAACCCTGCAGGAACAAGATGCTAACTGAATGACCTATTCCAAGCAAGGCAGAGAAGGATGCCCGAGAATCCTAGCGTCAGAATGCTCTACGGATCTCCGCATCGCTACGAGTCCTAATCTGCTAGAACGCATCCTTGCCGTCACAATTGTCACAAATCACAGCTGTCGAGAACAGCCCAGAACAAGACCTCAAAAGACATCTGACCGGATGCTACTCCAAGGCCTGTCCGGGCTCCCGAGCCAAAGGTAAGAAGGAATCGGCACGGGGCCGAGGAACACAGAGATGAGAGATGCAAAGATGGACGCCCGGGCTTCCGATAAGCCCCTCAAAGGACTAAGGCAAAAGACACAGAAGGCACGACAGACAAGTGACACACCGTGCACCGGCACTGCTCTGCCCTGAGCACTTCAGCACTGTGAGGCTTTTCCTTTATGTGGCCTAAAGGGCCACCCCCATCTCCAAAGCTGCCTCCAAAAGCCCTCCCAGCGCCTCGCTTCCATCCCCTCTCAGGGTCCCGGCCCTCGACTTATCTCTCGGACGTCCGGGGACGAGAATCCACGTCCGGTGCCGAGGAAGGCCGCCTCGCCCGCTGGCAGTTTCCTAGAGTCACCGACTGTGGCCCCTTGCTCAGCTACAATCAAGAACACCAAACATCACTGCAGGATCTTAGCTGCACAGCGGCCAATAACCAATAACAATTCTGCTACTCACCATTCTCCTAAGAACGTCCGCCTCATCTGGCCGCGCCCGGAGGCCGATGCCCTCGCGGCAGGGTCTGCCTGGGTGAAGAGGAGACGAGGTGACGTGGCATCGCTGAAACTCGAGTGGACCCTGGCTCCTCCTCCCTAGCTCCCCGACTTACAGCAACTCCTCGGCCGCTCCTGAAGGCTCCCCGGGTGACACCTTCAAATGTCAAAGATCAAGGCTTCATCACAGATCCGTGCGCTGCTTCCCAAATTCCCACGAGAGTGACGAAGCGGGGGTCTGCGGCCCCGTTGCTGAGGGGGGTCTCGGCGTAATACGAGCGGACCACCTAGAGCACGCAAACAAGAACGGAGCCTAAGAGCTGCACCGGGAATTGAGACCGGAGCAAGAACAACAGCTGCCTGCCACCGCTCACTGCTCACCTTGCCCACTTACCTTGACCGCTAGTATCCGGCTTTAGTTCCTAAAATAACAACAAAGAAAATAGCTGTAATACAGAGGCACCATTTATACTCCCCCTGCAAAGACAAACGGTGACTGACCTTCTCGGGGGACCCCCTCACCCGGGACGGGGCCCTCTGCCACGGATTCCATCTGGCTGCGTCTGAAAGAACGTGAGGACAAAAGTCAGAGCACTGCAGGATAACTTAACAGCTCCAGATAGCCTTCATCAATCTACAGATCCCATCTAGAGTCCAAATACACCCCACATTACAAATTTCCAGGCCCCAGGACACGCCCCATTCTAGACCTACACCAGGCTATGCAGCAGGGCAGAGCAGCTCCACGCCAAATACCCAGACACCCGTGACACAGAACAAGACAAACAAGGGGACACAACAGGGGGAGAAAGCTCTGAGCGAGAAGAATGCCCTCAGGGAGCCAGAGACTGCAGAATGAGATGACCTAGCTGAGACTGATGGCGAGCCTCTAAGGCGCAGAGAACCCTGCAGGAACAAGATGCTAACTGAATGACCTATTCCAAGCAAGGCAGAGAAGGATGCCCGAGAATCCTAGCGTCAGAATGCTCTACGGATCTCCGCATCGCTACGAGTCCTAATCTGCTAGAACGCATCCTTGCCGTCACAATTGTCACAAATCACAGCTGTCGAGAACAGCCCAGAACAAGACCTCAAAAGACATCTGACCGGATGCTACTCCAAGGCCTGTCCGGGCTCCCGAGCCAAAGGTAAGAAGGAATCGGCACGGGGCCGAGGAACACAGAGATGAGAGATGCAAAGATGGACGCCCGGGCTTCCGATAAGCCCCTCAAAGGACTAAGGCAAAAGACACAGAAGGCACGACAGACAAGTGACACACCGTGCACCGGCACTGCTCTGCCCTGAGCACTTCAGCACTGTGAGGCTTTTCCTTTATGTGGCCTAAAGGGCCACCCCCATCTCCAAAGCTGCCTCCAAAAGCCCTCCCAGCGCCTCGCTTCCATCCCCTCTCAGGGTCCCGGCCCTCCACTTATCTCTCGGACGTCCGGGGACGAGAATCCACGTCCGGTGCCGAGGAAGGCCGCCTCGCCCGCTGGCAGTTTCCTGGAGTCACCGACTGTGGCCCCTTGCTCAGCTACAATCAAGAACACCAAACATCACTGCAGGATCTTAGCTGCACAGCGGCCAATAACCAATAACAATCTGCTACTCACCATTCTCCTAAGAACGTCCGCCTCATCTGGCCGCGCCCGGAGGCCGATGCCCTCGCGGCAGGGTCTGCCTGGGTGAAGAGGAGACGAGGTGACGTGGCATCGCTGAAACTCGAGTGGACCCTGGCTCCTCCTCCCTAGCTCCCCGACTTACAGCAACTCCTCGGCCGCTCCTGAAGGCTCCCGGGGTGACACCTTCAAATGTCAAAGATCAAGGCTTCATCACAGATCCGTGCGCTGCTTCCCAAATTCCCACGAGAGTGACGAAGCGGGGGTCTGCGGCCCCGTTGCTGAGGGGGTCTCGGCGTAATACGAGCGGACCGCCTAGAGCACGCAAACAAGAACGGAGCCTAAGAGCTGCACCGGGAATTGAGACCGGAGCAAGAACAACTGCTGCCTGCCACCGCTCACTGCTCACCTTGCCCACTTACCTTGACCGCTAGTACCCGGCTTTAGTTCCTAAAAATAACAACAAAGAAAATAGCTGTAATACAGAGGCACCATTTATACTCCCCCTGCAAAGACAAACGGTGACTGACCTTCTCGGGGGACCCCCTCACCCGGGACGGGCCCTCTGCCACGGATTCCATCTGGCTGCGTCTGAAAGAACGTGAGGACAAAAGTCAGAGCACTGCAGGATAACTTAACAGCTCCAGATAGCCTTCATCAATCTACAGATCCCATCTAGAGTCCAAATACACCCCACATTACAAATTTCCAGGCCCCAGGACACGCCCCATTCTAGACCTACACCAGGCTATGCAGCAGGGCAGAGCAGCTCCAGACCAAATACCCAGACACCCGTGACACAGAACAAGACAAACAAGGGGACACAACAGGGGGAGAAAGCTCTGAGCGAGAAGAATGCCCTCAGGGAGCCAGAGACTGCAGAATGAGATGACCTAGCTGAGACTGATGGCGAGCCTCTAAGGCGCAGAGAACCCTGCAGGAACAAGATGCTAACTGAATGACCTATTCCAAGCAAGGCAGAGAAGGATGCCCGAGAATCCTAGCGTCAGAATGCTCTACGGATCTCCGCATCGCTACGAGTCCTAATCTGCTAGAACGCATCCTTGCCGTCACAATTGTCACAAATCACAGCTGTCGAGAACAGCCAGAACAAGACCTCAAAAGACATCTGACCGGATGCTACTCCAAGGCCTGTCCGGGCTCCCGAGCCAAAGGTAAGAAGGAATCGGCACGGGGCCGAGGAACACAGAGATGAGAGATGCAAAGATGGACGCCCGGGCTTCCGATAAGCCCCTCAAAGGACTAAGGCAAAAGACACAGAAGGCACGACAGACAAGTGACACACCGTGCACCGCCACTGCTCTGCCCTGAGCACTTCAGCACTGTGAGGCTTTTCCTTTATGTGGCCTAAAGGGCCACCCCCATCTCCAAAGCTGCCTCCAAAAGCCCTCCCAGCGCCTCGCTTCCATCCCCTCTCAGGGTCCCGGCCCCTCCACTTATCTCTCGGACGTCCGGGGACGAGAATCCACGTCCGGTGCCGAGGAAGGCCGCCTCGCCCGCTGGCAGTTTCCTGGAGTCACCGACTGTGGCCCCTTGCTCAGCTACAATCAAGAACACCAAACATCACTGCAGGATCTTAGCTGCACAGCGGCCAATAACCAATAACAATTCTGCTACTCACCATTCTCCTAAGAACGTCCGCCTCATCTGGCCGCGCCCGGAGGCCGATGCCCTCGCGGCAGGGTCTGCCTGGGTGAAGAGGAGACGAGGTGACGTGGCATCGCTGAAACTCGAGTGGACCCTGGCTCCTCCTCCCTAGCTCCCCGACTTACAGCAACTCCTCGGCCGCTCCTGAAGGCTCCCCGGGGTGACACCTTCAAATGTCAAAGATCAAGGCTTCATCACAGATCCGTGCGCTGCTTCCCAAATTCCCACGAGAGTGACGAAGCGGGGGTCTGCGGCCCCGTTGCTGAGGGGGGTCTCGGCGTAATACGAGCGGACCGCCTAGAGCACGCAAACAAGAACGGAGCCTAAGAGCTGCACCGGGAATTGAGACCGGAGCAAGAACAACTGCTGCCTGCCACCGCTCACTGCTCACCTTGCCCACTTACCTTGACCGCTAGTACCCGGCTTTAGTTCCTAAAAATAACAACAAAGAAAATAGCTGTAATACAGAGGCACCATTTATACTCCCCCTGCAAAGACAAACGGTGACTGACCTTCTCGGGGGAGCCCCCTCACCCGGGACGGGGCCCTCTGCCACGGATTCCATCTGGCTGCGTCTGAAAGAACGTGAGGACAAAAGTCAGAGCACTGCAGGATAACTTAACAGCTCCAGATAGCCTTCATCAATCTACAGATCCCATCTAGAGTCCAAATACACCCACATTACAAATTTCCAGGCCCCAGGACACGCCCCATTCTAGACCTACACCACGCTATGCAGCAGGGCAGAGCAGCTCCAGACCAAATACCCAGACACCCGTGACACAGAACAAGACAAACAAGGGGACACAACAGGGGGAGAAAGCTCTGAGCGAGAAGAATGCCCTCAGGGAGCCAGAGACTGCAGAATGAGATGACCTAGCTGAGACTGATGGCGAGCCTCTAAGGCGCAGAGAACCCTGCAGGAACAAGATGCTAACTGAATGACCTATTCCAAGCAAGGCAGAGAAGGATGCCCGAGAATCCTAGCGTCAGAATGCTCTACGGATCTCCGCATCGCTACGAGTCCTAATCTGCTAGAACGCATCCTTGCCGTCACAATTGTCACAAATCACAGCTGTCGAGAACAGCCCAGAACAAGACCTCAAAAGACATCTGACCGGATGCTACTCCAAGGCCTGTCCGGGCTCCCGAGCCAAAGGTAAGAAGGAATCGGCACGGGGCCGAGGAACACAGAGATGAGAGATGCAAAGATGGACGCCCGGGCTTCCGATAAGCCCTCAAAGGACTAAGGCAAAAGACACAGAAGGCACGACAGACAAGTGACACACCGTGCACCGGCACTGCTCTGCCCTGAGCACTTCAGCACTGTGAGGCTTTTCCTTTATGTGGCCTAAAGGGCCACCCCCATCTCCAAAGCTGCCTCCAAAAGCCCTCCCAGCGCCTCGCTTCCATCCCCTCTCAGGGTCCCGGCCCTCGACTTATCTCTCGGACGTCCGGGGACGAGAATCCACGTCCCGTGCCGAGGAAGGCCGCCTCGCCCGCTGGCAGTTTCCTGGAGTCACCGACTGTGCCCCTTGCTCAGCTACAATCAAGAACACCAAACATCACTGCAGGATCTTAGCTGCACAGCGGCCAATAACCAATAACAATTCTGCTACTCACCATTCTCCTAAGAACGTCCGCCTCATCTGGCCGCGCCCGGAGGCCGATGCCCTCGCGGCAGGGTCTGCCTGGGTGAAGAGGAGACGAGGTGACGTGGCATCGCTGAAACTCGAGTGGACCCTGGCTCCTCCTCCCTAGCTCCCCGACTTACAGCAACTCCTCGGCCGCTCCTGAAGGCTCCCCGGGTGACACCTTCAAATGTCAAAGATCAAGGCTTCATCACAGATCCGTGCGCTGCTTCCCAAATTCCCACGAGAGTGACGAAGCGGGGGTCTGCGGCCCCGTTGCTGAGGGGGGTCTCGGCGTAATACGAGCGGACCGCCTAGAGCACGCAAACAAGAACGGAGCCTAAGAGCTGCACCGGGAATTGAGACCGGAGCAAGAACAACTGCTGCCTGCCACCGCTCACTGCTCACCTTGCCCACTTACCTTGACCGCTAGTACCCGGCTTTAGTTCCTAAAAATAACAACAAAGAAAATAGCTGTAATACAGAGGCACCATTTATACTCCCCTGCAAAGACAAACGGTGACTGACCTTCTCGGGGGAGCCCCCTCACCCGGGACGGGGCCCTCTGCCACGGATTCCATCTGGCTGCGTCTGAAAGAACGTGAGGACAAAAGTCAGAGCACTGCAGGATAACTTAACAGCTCCAGATAGCCTTCATCAATCTACAGATCCCATCTAGAGTCCAAATACACCCCACATTACAAATTTCCAGGCCCCAGGACACGCCCCATTCTAGACCTACACCACGCTATGCAGCAGGGCAGAGCAGCTCCAGACCAAATACCCAGACACCCGTGACACAGAACAAGACAAACAAGGGGACACAACAGGGGGAGAAAGCTCTGAGCGAGAAGAATGCCCTCAGGGAGCCAGAGACTGCAGAATGAGATGACCTAGCTGAGACTGATGGCGAGCCTCTAAGGCGCAGAGAACCCTGCAGGAACAAGATGCTAACTGAATGACCTATTCCAAGCAAGGCAGAGAAGGATGCCCGAGAATCCTAGCGTCAGAATGCTCTACGGATCTCCGCATCGCTACGAGTCCTAATCTGCTAGAACGCATCCTTGCCGTCACAATTGTCACGAATCACAGCTGTCGAGAACAGCCCAGAACAAGACCTCAAAAGACATCTGACCGGATGCTACTCCAAGGCCTGTCCGGGCTCCCGAGCCAAAGGTAAGAAGGAATCGGCACGGGGCCGAGGAACACAGAGATGAGAGATGCAAAGATGGACGCCCGGGCTTCCGATAAGCCCCTCAAAGGACTAAGGCAAAAGACACAGAAGGCACGACAGACAAGTGACACACCGTGCACCGGCACTGCTCTGCCCTGAGCACTTCAGCACTGTGCGGCTTTTCCTTTAGGTGGCCTAAAGGGCCACCCCCATCTCCAAAGCTGCCTCCAAAAGCCCTCCCAGCGCCTCGCTTCCATCCCCTCTCAGGGTCCCGGCCCTCCACTTATCTCTCGGACGTCCGGGGACGAGAATCCACGTCCGGTGCCGAGGAAGGCCGCCTCGCCCGCTGGCAGTTTCCTGGAGTCACCGACTGTGGCCCCTTGCTCAGCTACAATCAAGAACACCAAACATCACTGCAGGATCTTAGCTGCACAGCGGCCAATAACCAATAACAATTCTGCTACTCACCATTCTCCTAAGAACGTCCGCCTCATCTGGCCGCGCCCGGAGGCCGATGCCCTCGCGGCAGGGTCTGCCTGGGTGAAGAGGAGACGAGGTGACGTGGCATCGCTGAAACTCGAGTGGACCCTGGCTCCTCCTCCTAGCTCCCCGACTTACAGCAACTCCTCGGCCGCTCCTGAAGGCTCCCGGGGTGACACCTTCAAATGTCAAAGATCAAGGCTTCATCACAGATCCGTGCGCTGCTTCCCTAAATTCCCACGAGAGTGACGAAGCGGGGGTCTGCGGCCCCGTTGCTGAGGGGGGTCTCGGCGT